>NC_091298.1:43048364-43082482 GCF_038502225.1 Cherax quadricarinatus
CCACGTTACCGTGACCCTGACTACCACGTTACCTTGACCCTGACTACCACGTTACCTTGTGACCACCACGTTACCGTGACCCTGACTACCACGTTACCGTGACCCTGGCTACCACGTTACCGTGACCCTGACTACCACGTTACCTTGACCCTGACTACCACGTTACCTTGACCCTGACTACCACGTTACCTTGACCCTGACTACCACGTTACCGTGACCCTGACTACCACGTTACCGTGACCCTGACTACCACGTTACCTTGACCCTGACTACCACGTTACCGTGACCCTGACTACCACGTTACCGTGACCCTGGCTACCACGTTACCGTGACCCTGACTACCACGTTACCTTGACCCTGACTACCACGTTACCTTGACCATGACTACCACGTTACCGTGACCCTGACTACCACGTTACCTTGACCCTGACCACCACGCTACCTTGACCCTGACTACCACGTTACCTTGACCATGACTACCACGTTACCTAGACCCTGACTACCACGTTACCTTGACCATGACTACCACGTTACCTTGACCCTGACTACCACGTTACCTTGACCCTGACTACCACGTTACCTTGACCATGACTACCACGTTACCTTGACCCTGACTACCACGTTACCTTGACCCTGACTACCACGTTACCGTGACCCTGACTACCACGTTACCTTGACCCTGACTACCACGTTACCTTGACCATGACTACCACGTTACCTTGACCCTGACTACCACGTTACCTTGACCCTGACTACCACGTTACCTTGACCCTGACTACCACGTTACCTTGACCCTGACTACCACGTTACCGTGACCCTGACTACCACGTTACCTCGACCATGACTACCACGCTACCTTTACCCTGACTACCACGTTACCTTGACCCTGACTACCACTTTACCTTGACCATGACTACCACGTTACCTTGACCCTGACTACCACGTTACTTTGACACTGACTACCACGTTACCTTGACCCTGACTACCACGTTACCTTGACCCTGACTACCACGTTACCGTGACCCTGACTACCACGTTACCGTGACCCTGGCTACCACGTTACCTTGACCCTGACTACCACGTTACCTTGACCCTGACTACCACGTTACCTTGACCCTGACTACCACGTTACCTTGACCATGACTACCACGTTACCTTGACCCTGACTACCACGTTACCGTGACCCTGACTACCACGTTACCTTGACCCTGACTACCACGTTACCTTGACCATGACTACCACGTTACCGTGACCCTGACTACCACGTTACCTACCACGTTACCTTGACCCTGACCACCAGACCATGACTACCACGTTACCTTGACCCTGACTACCACGTTACCTTGACCATGACTACCACGTTACCTAGACCCTGACTACCACGTTACCTTGACCATGACTACCACGTTACCTTGACCCTGACTACCACGTTACCTTGACCCTGACTACCACGTTACCTTGACCATGACTACCACGTTACCTTGACCCTGACTACCACGTTACCTTGACCCTGACTACCACGTTACCTTGACCCTGACTACCACGTTACCTTGACCATGACTACCACGTTACCTTGACCCTGACTACCACGTTACCTTGACCCTGACTACCACGTTACCTTGACCCTGACCACCACGCTACCTTGACCCTGACTACCACGTTACCTTGACCCTGACTACCACGTTACCTTGACCATAACTACCACGTTACCTTGACCTGACTACCACGTTACATTGACCCTAACTACCACGTTACCGTGACCCTGACTACCACGTTACCTTGATCCTGACTACCACGTTACCTTGACCCTGACTACCACGTTACCGTGACCCTGACTACCACGTTACCTTGATCCTGACTACCACGTTACCGTGACCCTGACTACCACGTTACCTTGACCCTGACTACCACGTTACCTTGACCCTGACTACCACGTTACCTTGACCATGACTACCACGTTACCTTGACCCTGACTACCACATTACATTGACCCTGACTACAACGTTACCGTGACCCTGACTACCACGTTACCTTGACCCTGACTACCACGTTACCTTGACCATGACTACCACGTTACCGTGACCCTGACTACCACTTTGCCTTGACCCTGACTACCACGTTACCGTGACCATGACTACCACATTACCTTGACCATGACTACCACGTTACCTTGACCATGACTACCACGTTACCGTGACCCTGACTACCACGTTACATTGACCCTGACTACCACGCTACCTTGACCCTGACTACCACGGTACCGTGTCCCTGACCACCACGATACCTTGTCCCTGACTACCACGTTACCTTGACCATGACTACCACGTTACCTTGACCCTGACCACCACGTTACCTTGACCCTGACTACCACGTTACATTGACCCTGACTACCACGCTACCTTGACCCTGACCACCACGCTACCTTGACCCTGACCACCACGCTACGTTACCTTGACCCTGACCGGCACGTTACCTTGACCCTGACCACAACGTTACCTTGACCCTGACGACCACGCTACGCTACCTTGTCCCTAACCACCACGCTACCTTGACCCTGACCACCACGTTACCTTGATCCTGACCACCACGTTACGTTACCTTGACCCTGACCACCACGCTACGTTACCTTGACCCTGACCACCACGCTACGTTACCTTGACCCTGACCACCACGCTACATTACCTTGACCCTGACCCCCACGTTACCTTGACCCTGACCACCACGTTACCTAGACCCTGACCACCACGCTACGCTACCTTGACCCTAACCACCACGCTACCTTGACCCTGACCACCACGCTACGCTACCTTGACCCTGACCACCACGCTACCTTCACCCTGACCACAACGCTACCTTGACCCTGACCAAAAGGTTACCTTGATCCTGACCACCACGCTACCGTGACCCTGACCGCCACGTTACCTAGACCCAGACCACCACGTTACCTTGACCCTGACCAACACGTCACTATGACACTGACCACCACGTTACTGTGACCCTGACCACCACGTTACCTTGACCCTGACCACCACGTTACCGTGACCCTGACCACCACGTTACCGTGACCCTGACCACCACGCTACCGTGACCCTGACCGCCACGTTACCTTGACCCTGACCACCACGTTACCTTGACCCTGACCACCACGTCACTATGACCCTGACCACCACGTTACTGTGACCCTGACCACCACGTTACCTTGACCCTGACCACCACGTTACTGTGACCCTGACCACCATGTTACAGTGACCCTGACCACCATGTTACTGTGACCCTGACCACCATGTTACTGTGACCCTGACCACCACGCTACGTTACCTTGACCCTGACCACCACGCTACGTTACCTTGACCCTGACCACCACGCTACGTTACCTTGACCCTGACCACAACGCTACGTTACCTTGACCCTGACCGCCACGTTACCTTGACCCTGACCACCACGTTACCTAGACCCTGACCACCACGCAACGCTACCTTGACCCTAACCACCACGCTACCTTGACCCTGACCACCACGTTACCTTGACCCTGACCACCACGCTACGCTACCTTGACCCTGACCACCACGCTACCTTCACCCTGACCACAACGCTACCTTGACCCTGACCACCAGGTTACCTTGACCCTGACCACCACGCTACCGTGACCCTGACCGCCACGTTACCTTGACCCTGACCACCACGTTACCTTGACCCTGACCACCACGTCACTATGACACTGACCACCACGTTACTGTGACCCTGACCACCACGTTACCTTGACCCTGACCACCACGTTACCGTGACCCTGACCACCACGTTACCGTGACCCTGACCACCACCCTACAGTGACCCTTACCACCACGTTACCTTGACCCTGACCACCACGTTACCTTGACCCTGACCACCACGTCACTATGACCCTGACCACCACGTTACTGTGACCCTGACCACCACGTTACCTTGACCCTGACCACCACTTTACTGTGACCCTGACCACCATGTTACTGTGACCCTGACCACCATGTTAATGTGACCCTGACCACCACGCTACGTTACTTTGACCCTGACCACCACGCTACGTTACCTTGACCCTGACCACCACGCTACGTTACCTTGACCCTGACCACCACGCTACGTTACCTTGACCCTGACCACCATGCTACGTTACCTTGACCCTGACCGCCACGTTACCTTGACCCTGACCACCACGTTACCTAGACCCTGACCACCATGCTACGCTACCTTGACCCTAACCACCACGCTACCTTGACCCTGACCACCACGTTACCTTGACCCTGACCACCACGCTACGCTTGACCCTAACCACCACGCTACCTTGACCCTGACCACCACGCTACGCTACCTTGACCCTGACCACCACGCTACGCTACCTTGACCCTGACCACCACGCTACGCTACCTTGACCCTGACCACCACGCTACCTTGACCCTGACCACCACGCTACCTTGACCCTGACCACCACGCTACGCTACATTGACCCTGACCACCACGCTACCTTGACCCTGACCACCACGCTACCTTGACCCTGCCCACCACGCTACGCTACCTTGACCCTGACCACCACGCTACCTTGACCCTGACCACCACGCTACCTTGACCCTGCCCACCACGCTACTCTACCTTGACCCTGACCATCACGCTACCTTGACCCTGACCACCACGCTACACTACCTTGACCCTGACCACCACGCTACGTTACCTTGACCCTGACCACCACGCTACGTTACCTTGACCCTGACCACCACGCTACGCTACCTTGACCCTGACCACCACGCTACCTTGACCCTGACCACCACGCTACGCTACCTTGACCCTGACCACCACGCTACCTTCACCCTGACCACCACGCTACGCTACCTTGACCCTGACCACCACGCTACCTTGACCCTGACCACCATGCTACGCTACCTTGACCCTGACCACCACGCTACCTTGACCCTGACCACCACGCTACCTTGACCCTGACCACCACGCTATGCTACCTTGACCCTGACCACCACGCTACCTTGACCCTGACCACCACGCAACGCTACCTTGACCCTGACCACCACGCTACCTTGACCCTGACCACCACGCTACGCTACCTTGACCCTGACCACCACGCTACGTTACCTTGACCCTGACCACCATGCTATGTTACCTTGACCCTGACCACCACGCTACGCTACCTTGACCCTGACCACCACGCTACCTTCACCCTGACCACCACGCTACGCTACCTTGACCCTTACCACCACGCTACCTTGACCCTGACAACCACGCTACGCTACCTTGACCCTGACCACCACGCTACCTTCACCCTGACCACCACGCTACGCTACCTTGACCCTTACCACCACGCTACCTTCACCCTGACCACCACGCTACGCTACCTTGACCCTGACCACTACGCTACCTTTACCCTGACCACCACGCTACGCTACCTTGACCCTGACCACCACGCTACCTTCACCATGACCACCACGCTACGCTACCTTGACCCTGACCACCACGCTACCTTCACCATGACCACCACGCTACGCTACCTTGACCCTGACCACCACGCTACGCTACCTTGACCCTGACCTCCACGCTACGCTACCTTGACCCTGACCACCACGCTACCTTCACCCTGACCACCACGCTACGCTACCTTGACCATGACCACCACGCTACCTTCACCCTGACCACCACGCTACGCTACCTTGACCCTGACCACCACGCTACCTTCACCCTGACCACCACGCTACGCTACCTTGACCCTGACCCCCACGCTACCTTCACCCTGACCACCACGCTACGCTACCTTGACCCTGACCACCACGCTACCTTCACCCTGACCACCACGCTACGCTACCTTGACCCTGACCACCACTCTACGCTACCTTGACCCTGACCACCACGCTACCTTGACCCTGACCACCACGCTACCTTCACCCTGACCACCACGCTACGCTACCTTGACCCTGACCAGCACGCTACGCTACCTTGACCCTGACCACCACGCTACCTTCACCCTGACCACCACGCTACGCTACCTTGACCCTGACCACCACTCTACGCTACCTTGACCCTGACCACCACGCTACCTTCACCCTGACCACCACGCTACGCTACCTTGACCCTGACCACCACGCTACGCTACCTTGACCCTGACCACCACGCTACCTTCACCCTGACCACCACGCTACGCTACCTTGACCTTGACCACCACGCTACCTTCACCCTGACCACCACGCTACGCTACCTTGACCCTGACCACCACGCTACCTTCACCCTGACCACCACGCTACGCTACCTTGACCCTGACCCCCACGCTACCTTCACCCTGACCACCACGCTACGCTACCTTGACCCTGAAAACCACGCTACCTTCACCCTGACCACCACGCTACGCTACCTTGACCCTGACCACCACTCTACGCTACCTTGACCCTGTCCACCACGCTATCTTGACCGTGACCACCACGCTACCTTCACCCTGACCACCACGCTACGCTACCTTGACCCTGACCAGCACGCTACGCTACCTTGACCCTGACCACCACGCTACCTTCACCCTGACCACTACACTACGCTACCTTGACCCTGACCACCATGCTACGCTACCTTGACCCTGACCACCACGCTACCTTCACCCTGACCACCACGCTACGCTACCTTGACCCTGACCACCACGCTACGCTACCTTCACCCTGACCACCACGCTACTTTGACCCTGACCACCACTCTATTCTACCTTCACCCTGACCACCACGCTACCTTGACCCTGACCACCACGCTACCTTCACCCTGACCACCACGCTACCTTCACCCTGACCACCACGCTACCTTGACCCTGACCACCACGCTACCTTGACCCTGACCACCACGCTACCTTGACCCTGACCACCACGCTACCTTGACCCTGACCACCACGCTACCTTGACCCTGACCACCACGTTACCTTGACCCTGACCACCACGCTACCTTGACCCTGACCACCACGCTACCTTGACCCTGACCACCACGCTACCTTTACCCTGACCACCAGGCTACCTTGACCCTTACCACCACGCTACGCTACCTTGACCCTGACCACCACGCTACCTTCACCCTGACCACCACGCTACGCTACCTTGACCCTGACCACACGCTACGCTACCTTGACCCTGACCACCACGCTACCTTCAGCCTGACCACCACGCTATGCTACCTTGACCCTGACCACCACGCTACCTTCACCCTGACTACCACGCTACGCTACCTTGACCCTGACCACCACGCTACGCTACCTTGACCCTGACCACCACGCTACGCTACCTTGACCTTGACCACCACGCTACCTTGACCCTGACCACCACGCTATGCTACCTTGACCCTGACCACCACGCTACGCTACCTTGACCGTGACCACCACTCTACCTTGACCCTGACCACCACGCTACCTTCACCCTGACCACCACGCTACCTTCACCCTGACCACCACGCTACCTTGACCCTGACCACCACGCTACCTTGACCCTGACCACCACGCTACCTTGACCCTGACCACCACGCTACCTTGACCCTGACCACCACGTTACCTTGACCCTGACCACCACGCTACCTTGACCCTGACCACCACGCTACCTTGACACTGACCACCACGCTACCTTTACCCTGACCACCAGGCTTCCTTCACCCTGACCACCACGCTACGCTACCTTGACCCTGACCACCACGCTACCTTCATCCTGACCACCACGCTATGCTACTTTGACCCTGACCACACTCTACGCTACCTTGACCCTGACCACCACGCTACCTTCACCCTGACCACCACGCTACGCTACCTTGACCCTGACCACCACGCTACCTTCACTCTGACCACCACGCTACGCTACCTTGACCCTGACCACCACGCTACGCTACCTTGACCCTGACCACCACGCTACGCTACCTTGACCCTGACCACCACGCTACCTTCACCCTGACCACCACACTACGCTACCTTGACCCTGACCACCACGCTACGCTACCTTGACCCTGACCACCACGCTACCTTGACCCTGACCACCACGCTACGCTACCTTCACCCTGACCACCACGCTACCTTGACCCTGACCACCATGCTACCTTCACCCTGACCACCACGCTACCTTCACCCTGACCACCACGCTATCTTGACCCTGACCACCACGCTACCTTGACCCTGACCACCACGCTACCTTGACCCTGACCACCACGTTACCTTGACCCTGTCCACCACGCTACCTTGACCCTGACCACCACGCTACCTTGACCCTGACCACCACGCTACCTTCACCCTGACCACCAGGCTACCTTCACCCTGACCACCACGCTACGCTACCTTGACCCTGACCACCACGCTACCTTCACCCTGACCACCAGGCTACCTTCACCCTGACCACCACGCTACGCTACCTTGACCCTGACCACCACGCTACCTTCACCCTGACCACCACGCTACGCTACCTTGACCCTGACCACCACGCTACGCTATCTTGACCCTGACCACCACGCTACCTTCACCCTGACCACCACGCTACGCTACCTTGACCCTGACCACCACGCTACCTTCACCCTGACCACCACGCTACACTACCTTGACGCTGACCACCACGCTACGCTACCTTGACCCTGACTACCACGCTACCTTCACCCTGACCACCACGCTACGCTACCTTGACCCTGACCACCACGCTACGCTACCTTGGCCCTGACCACCACGCTACCTTCACCCTGACCACCACGCTACGCTACCTTGACCCTGACCACCACGCTACGCTACCTTCACCCTGACCACCACGCTACCTTGACCCTGACCACCACGCTACGCTACCTTCACCCTGACCACCACGCTACCTTGACCCTGACCACCACGCTACCTTCACCCTGACCACCACGCTACCTTCACCCTGACCACCACGTTACCTTGACCCTGACCACCATGCTACCTTGACCCTGACCACCACGCTACCTTGACCCTGACCACCACGCTACGCTACCTTGACCCTGACCACCACGCTACGCTACCTTGACCCTGACCACCACGCTACCTTCACCCTGACCACCACGCTACGCTACCTTGACCCTGACCACCACGCTACCTTCACCCTGACCACCACGCTACACTACCTTGACCCTGACCACCACGCTACGCTACCTTGGCCCTGACTACCACGCTACCTTCACCCTGACCACCACGCTACGCTACCTTGACCCTGACCACCACGCTACGCTACCTTGACCCTGATCACCACGCTACCTTCACCCTGACCACCACGCTACGCTACCTTGACCCTGACCACCACGCTACGCTACCTTCACCCTGACCACCACGCTACCTTGACCCTGACCACCACGCTACCTTGACCCTGACCACCACGCTACCTTCACCCTGACCACCACGCTACCTTCACCCTGACCACCATGCTACCTTGACCCTGACCACCACGCTACCTTGACCCTGACCACCACGCTACCTTCACCCTGACCACCATGCTACCTTCACCCTGACCACCACGCTACCTTGACCCTGACCACCACGCTCCCTTGACCCTGACCACCACGCTACCTTGACCCTGACCACCACGCTACCTTGACCCTGACCACCACGCTACCTTGACCCTGACCACCACGCTACCTTGACCCTGACCACCACGCTACCTTGACCCTGACCACCACGCTACCTTGACCCTGATCACCACGCTACCTTCACCCTGACCACCACGCTACGCTACCTTGACCCTGACCACCACGCTACGCTACCTTCACCCTGACCACCACGCTACCTTGACCTTGACCACCACGCTACGCTACCTTGACCCTGACCACCACGCTACCTTGACCCTGACCACCACGCTACCTTCACCCTGACCACCACGCTACCTTCACCCTGACCACCATGCTACCTTGACCCTGACCACCACGCTACCTTCACCCTGAACACCACGCTACCTTCACCCTGACCACCATGCTACCTTCACCCTGACCACCACGCTACCTTGACCCTGACCACCACGCTCCCTTGACCCTGACCACCACGCTACCTTGACCCTGACCACCACGCTACCTTGACCCTGACCACCACGCTACCTTGACCCTGACCACCACGCTACCTTGACCCTGACCACCACGCTACCTTGACCCTGACCACCACGTTACCTTGACCCTGACCACCACGCTACCTTGACCCTGACCACCACGCTACCTTGACCCTGACCACCACGTTACCTTGACCCTGACCACCACGCTACCTTGACCCTGACCACCACGCTACCTTGACCCTGACCACCACGCTACCTTGACCCTGACCACCACGCTACCTTGACCCTGACCACCACGCTACCTTGACCCTGACCACCACGCTACCTTGACCCTGACCACCACGCTACCTTGACCCTGACCACCACGCTACCTTGACCCTGACCACCACGCTACCTTGACCCTGACCACCACGCTACCTTGACCCTGACCACCACGCTACCTTGACACTGACCACCACGCTACCTTGACACTGACCACCACGCTACCTTGACCCTGACCACCACGCTACCTTGACCCTGACCACCACGCTACCTTGACCCTGACCACCACGCTACCTTGACACTGACCACCACGCTACCTTGACCCTGACCACCACGCTACCTTGACCCTGACCACCACGCTACCTTGACCCTGACCACCACGCTACCTTGACACTGACCACCACGCTACCTTGACCCTGACCACCACGCTACCTTGACCCTGACCACCACGCTACCTTGACCCTGACCACCACGCTACCTTGACCCTGACCACCACGCTACCTTGACCCTGACCACCACGCTCCCTTGACCCTGACCACCACGCTACCTTGACCCTGACCACCACGCTACCTTGACCCTGACCACCACGCTACCTTGACCCTGACCACCACGCTACCTTGACACTGACCACCACGCTACCTTGACCCTGACCACCACGCTACCTTGACCCTGACCACCACGCTACCTTGACCCTGACCACCACGCTACCTTGACACTGACCACCACGCTACCTTGACCCTGACCACCACGCTACCTTGACCCTGACCACCACGCTACCTTGACCCTGACCACCACGCTACCTTGACACTGACCACCACGCTACCTTGACACTGACCACCACGCTACCTTGACCCTGACCACCACGCTACCTTGACCCTGACCACCACGCTACCTTGACCCTGACCACCACGCTACCTTGACCCTGACCACCACGCTACCTTGACCCTGACCACCACGCTACCTTGACCCTGACCACCACGCTACCTTGACCCTGACCACCACGCTACCTTGACCCTGACCACCACGCTACCTTGACCCTGACCACCACGCTACCTTGACCCTGACCACCACGCTACCTTGACCCTGACCACCACGCTACCTTGACCCTGACCACCACGACCACCACGCTACCTTGACCCTGACCACGCTACCTTGACCCTGACCACCACGCTACCTTGACCCTGACCACCACGCTACCTTGACCCTGACCACCACGCTACCTTGACCCTGACCACCACGCTTCCTTGACCCTGACCACCACGCTACCTTGTTAAGTCTCAAGTACAAAGTCAAAAATTTATTTCCATGTTGAACAATGTTTATAAGGAAATTAAGTGACATTTTGGTTATGCGCTCATAAAGTGCATATTTATGTGAGCATAAAGTGCATAGTTATGTGAGCATAAATTGCATAGTTATGTGAGCATAAAGTGCATAGTTATGTGAGCATAAAGTGCATAGTTTTGTGAGCATAAAGTGCATAGTTATGTGAGCATAAAGTGCATAGTTATGTGAGCATAAAGTGCAGTTATGTGAGCATAAAGTGCATGATTATATGAGCATAAAGTGCATAGTTATGTGAGCATAAAGTGCATAGTTATGTGAGCATAAAGTGCATAGTTATGTGAGCATAAAGTGCATAGTTACGTGAGCATAAAGTGCATAGTTATGTGAGCATAAAGTGCATGGTTATGTGAGCATAAAGTGCATAGTTATGTGAGCATAAAGTGCATGGTTATGTGAGCATAAAGTGCATGGTTATGTGAGCATAAAGTGCATAGTTATGTGAGCATAAAGTGCATAGTTATGTGAGCATAAAGTGCATAGTTATATGAGCATAAAGTGCATAGTTATGTGAGCATAATGTGCATAGTTATGTGAGCATAAAGTGCATGGTTATGTGAGCATAAAGTGCATAGTTATGTGAGCATAAAGTGCATGGTTATGTGAGCATAAAGTGCATAGTTATGTGAGCATAAAGTGCATGGTTATGTGAGCATAAAGTACATGGTTATGTGAGCATAAAGTGCATAGTTATGTGAGCATAAAGTGCCAAGTTATGTGAGCATAAAGTGCATAGTTATGTGAGCATAAAGTGCATGGTTATGTGAGCATAAAGTGCATAGTTATGTGAGCATAAAGTGCATAGTTATGTGAGCATAAAGTGCATAGTTATGTGAGCATAAAGTGCATAGTTATGTGAGCATAAAGTGCATAGTTATGTGAGCATAAAGTGCATAGTTATGTGAGCATAAAGTGCATGGTTATGTGAGCATAAATTGTATAGTTATGTGAGCATAAAGTGCATGGTTATGTGAGCATAAAGTGCATGGTTATGTGAGCATAAAGTGCATAGTTATGTGAGCATAAAGTGCATGGTTATGTGAGCATAAAGTGCATAGTTATGTGAGCATAAAGTGCATGGTTATGTGAGCATAAAGTGCATGGTTATGTGAGCATAAAGTGCTTAGTTATGTGAGCATAAAGTGCATGGTTATGTGAGCATAAAGTGTATAGTTATGTGAGCATAAAGTGCATAGTTATGTGAGCATAAAGTGCATAGTTACGTGAGCATAAAGTGCATAGTTATGTGAGCATAAAGTGCATGGTTATGTGAGCATAAAGTGCATAGTTATGTGAGCATAAAGTGCATGGTTATGTGAGCATAAAGTGCATGGTTATGTGAGCATAAAGTGCATAGTTATGTGAGCATAAAGTTCATGGTTATGTGAGCATAAAGTGCATGGTTATGTGAGCATAAAGTGCATGGTTATGTGAGCATAAAGTGCATGGTTATGTGAGCATAAAGTGCATGGTTATGTCAGCGTAAAGTGCATGGTTATGTGAGCATAAAGTGCATGGTTATGTGAGCATAAAGTGCATGGTTATGTGAGCATAAAGTGCATGGTTATGTCAGCGTAAAGTGCATGGTTATGTGAGCATAAAGTGCATGGTTATGTGAGCATGAAGTGCATGGTTATGTGAGCATAAAATGCATGGTTATGTGAGCATAAAGTGCATAGTTATGTGAGCATAATGTGCATGGTTATGTGAGCGTAAAGTGCATGGTTATGTGAGCATAAAATGCATGGTTATGTGAGCATAAAATGCCTGGTTATGTGAGCATAAATTGCATAGTTATGTGAGCATAAAGTCCATGGTTATGTGAGCATAAATTTCATGGTTATGTGAGCATAAAATTTATGGTTATGTGTGGATGATAAAGTTAGTGATGGAGTTACAAAGTGAAGGAGATGACAGCAGCCACCAGCAGGCTGTATGGTCCTTGTGGCTTAGCGATTCTTTTTAATTATAATAATAATAATAATAAGCCGCCAGCAGGAACGTCCGTTGTTGTGTAGACAACATCACTTGTCTGTCTGGTTAGTGTCTAAAGTGTCAGTGTCTGGCCCTGCTGGTTGTATGTTATACCATCACTCTCACTGCCAACAGATAGACAGTGGTAAACCTGATAATGTTTAGTGCCCCCCTCACCCCCCCCTGACAGCGACAAGATAGTAAACAAGTACGTACATACAAACACACGTGTTCACCAGTAATTATTATAATTATAATTCTATAATATTCAAAAAGAGTAGCGTAGCCTAGTGTGATACATTTATCACGCTTTTTTTTTAGACTAAGACAAAAGCGCGTGCGCACGCACACGCGCACTCACACATACACACACACAGACACACACACACACGGTGGGCGCAGACGTGGGTACACAAGGCTCCGAGAACCTTCGTGTTTCTGAGGCGTGCAATAACCCCTATCAGTAATCAGTGGTAGTGACAAAGTCAGTGAACAAACCTACGAGTGATAACTATAGTTATTAGTTGAAAAAATTCGAGGGGAAACCTAAATTCAGTATTTTCTTTTAAAAGTGCCAAACCGTTGTGGATCTACTAGGCACTGTTGCCACACAGATACAAACATAAAAAGATCAAAGTGAGTGTGGAAACGGGTGATCAAGAATTACCAGCGTTTGGTTAACAAGCGAAATGTGGGGCACCGTAATGTGAGAGTGAAAAAGTTAATAAGCAAAAGGAGAAAGAAAAAATAAAATATACAACAAGGGAAGGTGGCAGTAGGCCTACTGAAGCAGTGACGTCACAACAGTTGTATGCCATTATACACATAAAGTGTAACACCGAATGTGAAGTGTATTCTGTAATAAGTGAAAAGTGAAATCACTTGAGGAACGCGGGATGCATGAGCATCTATGATTATAAACATCACGGGTGAAGGAGTTACAAAATAGTGATAGAAGGCCTATGTACGACGGCTACGTCATCAGCTTCTGGCAACTTGTCATCACACCGCTGCCAGCGCAAGTATTTCACCTGTTGAGGTTGCATTTTGCAAGGTTGAGTCTGGTCCTGCATCACTGTTAGATACTGGTCACTCACTCCTGCAAGCCATTACCAGAATTAGAGTAGAAATAGCATAGAGGAGAGTGCAAGGAGTAAAGCGGTAGTGAGGGATAACGTCAGACACTTAAGCTGAGACAAGCTAAATTTTACAGCCTAGCTACTTTCTGAATTTTAGAAGGAGAATCGACAAGTGTTACAAGTATTGGTAAGCTTAGAATTACTGGTATCTACCGGTATTTATTAGCAGTATGAATACTTAGAAGTGGGGGCACACACACACACACACACACACACACACACACACACACACACACACACACACACACACACACACACACACACACACACACACACACACACATACACACACACACACACATACACACACACACACACACACACACACACACACACATACACACACACACACACATACACACACACACACACACACACACACACACTCACACACACACTCACATACACACATACACACACACACACACACACACACACACATACACACACACACACATACACACACACACACACACACACACACACACACACACACACACAGGAACAAGCACTTGTAAGCTGTAGTACACATGCAAACACACACACACACACACACACACACACACACACACACACACAGGAACAAGCACTTGTAAGCTGTAGTACACACACACACACACACACACACACACACACACACACACACAGGAACAAGCACTTGTAAGCTGTAGTACACATGCAAACACACACATACACAGACAGGATTTCACACTGTCCTGTGAACTGACCATCTGAACCTCTCTCTTCCTTCTCTCTCCCTCTCTTCCCTCTCCCATCTCTCCCCTCTAACATCTCTACCTCTAACACCTCCCCCTCTAACATCTCTCCCCTCTAACATCTCTCCCCTCCCATTATCTCTCCCCTCTCCCTTTCCCCATCTCTCCCCTCCTCCGCCCCTCCCCTCCCCTCCCCCCAGCCTCTCACTCTCCTCTCCGCTCCCCTTCCTCTCTCCCCTCCCCTCTCCCCTCCCCTCCCCTCTCTTTGCCTTCTCTCACTCTCCCTCTCTCTCCTCTCTCTCCCTCTCCCTCCTCCCTCTCTCCCTCCCTCCTCTCTCTCTCTCTCTCTTGCTCTCTCTCTTCCCCTTATCTCCCCTCTAAATCCCTCCCCCCTCCCTCCCTTCCCTTCACTCTCTCTCTCTCTCTCACTCTCTCTCCTCTCTCTCTCTCTTGTTCTCTCTCTTCCCATTTTCCCTTCTAACTCTCCCCTCTCCTACCCTTCCCTTCACTCTCTCTCCCCTCTCTCTCTCTCTCTCTTCCCCTTTTTCCTCCTACTATCCCCTCTCTCCCTACTCTCTCTCTCTCTCTCTCTCTCTCTCTCTCTCTCTCTCTCTCTCTCTCTCTCTCTCTCTCTCTCTCTCTCTCCATCCCTTCTCCCCATTCTCTCTCTCCTCCCCTTCCTCTCTCTCTCCCCTCTCACACTCCTCTCCCCTTCCTTCTCTCTCTCTTCTCCTTCCTCCTTCCTTCTTCTCTCATGAAAAAAAAAAAAAATGGTGGGGACTCGAAGGAACCAAGGATCAGATGAGAATGGTTCTGGTAGGGAGGAGTGGATGGAGGAGCAGTGGAAAAGGATGGAACAAGAGTGGAGAGAAAATTAGAGAGCTTTCTGAAAAAATGGAGAAAGAGCTCTCTGTGAAATGGGAAAAGAGGTTGGAGAAGCAGACAAAGAATTGGGAGGCACAAGTCGAAACTGCAGTAGCCAAGATAAGGGTCCTAGAAGTTGAGATAAATAGGCTGAAGCCAGTTACAGGGGCAGTGACCAGAGAAGACACAGCATGTGAAGCTGCGAGGCCGAACAGGAAGGAAGGAATTATGAATTATGCTAAGGTCATATCAGCCTGCCAAGGAGGACCAAGGAGTGAAAGGGAAGAACAGCTGGTTGCAGATGGAGAGGGTGATAGGTCGAATGCTGAGGCACAACCATGCTATCAAGAGCCACTGGAAAAATCAAGGGAGAAACTGACCACATACAGGCAGGATCCAGAGTCACAGAGGGTGAGGCAATGGGAGGAGGAAAGGGCAAAATCAGTGTTTATCCATGGGGTTCAGGAGAGAGAGGAAAGGACACATATTGAAAGGCAGCAGGTAGAAATAAAGGAGATTGAGAAAATCATCACGGAAATAGGTGAAGAGATGGACGAGATTGTAAATTTTCAGAGAATAGGGGGGTACTCGAAGGGGAGAAACCGACCAATCAAGCTGATTCTCAGAACGGAAACAGTGCAGAACAGGATCCTCCAAGAGAAACTACAATTGAAATACTCGGAAGAGTACAAGAGGGTGTTCCTAGACAGAAAAAGAGAGGGAGAGTTCAATAATTATTCAGAAGGCTGAAGGGCAGACCTATGATGAAAGAAAGCATTGGGAGGAAACAGAGATTAAGAACATCATTGCAATAACAGGAGAGAGGGACATGTATCAGGTAGAAAATTTTCACAGACTTCGGGGGTATTCGAAGGAAAAAAATCGACCAATCAAATTGACATTCAAGACATATGTGGTATGGAACAGGATACTACAACAGAAGCCTCTGTTAAAGGACTCTCCAGATTATCAAAAAGTGTTCCTCAATCGATACAGGACACGAAAGGAAAGGGAACAACTGAAAGTGAGAGCAAGACAAAACCAGTGGATGGAAAGAGAGACAGGACAGAAAAGCTCAGCCTTTGGGGGAACATCAAACACAAATGCTTACAGAAACCTCTCAACTCCTGTCACCACATATCAGCCAAACACAGTAAACAGAAATGAATCACACTCCATAGCCACCACCCCCATAAGCACTAATTCCACAATCACAGCAACCTCCCATAATATTCTGCCCTGCCTCCCATAATATTCTGCCTTGCCTCCCATAATATTCTGCCCTGCCTCCCACCCTCCCAGCCTGCACCTTCCTTTTCCATCTCCCAAAATTCAGTAATGGAAAGGAGGCTAAAGGTATGGTACATCAATGCAGATGGAATAATAAGAGTGAAGAGTGGCAAGAACGCATCATTGATGCATCACCTGACATCATAGCACTAACAGAGACAAAACTTACAGGGATGATAACAGATGCAATCTTTCCACGTGGATATCAAATTATGAGGAAAGACAGAGAACAGAGGAGGGGGAGGAGTAGCATTGCTCATCAAAAATCAGTGGAGTTTTGAGGAGATGGGAGGAATGGAAAGGGAAACAGACGACTTCATTGTAGGAACACTTCAGACTGGGGGTCCAAAGGTGATGAGAGCAATAATGTATAACCCACCACTTAACAGCAGGAGGACACGATGTGTGCAATAGGGCAATGGTGGATTCATTAGCTGAAGTGGCCAGGAGGGCTCATATGGGTAGGGCAAAATTGCTTATAATGGGGGATTTCAATCATAAAGAGATTGACTGGGAAAACCTAGAGCCACATGGGGGACCAGAAACATGGAGGGCTAAGATGCTGGAGACTGTATTGGAGACCTTCATGCATCAACATGTTAGGGATACAACCAGAGAGAGAGGAGAGGATGTTGCAGCAAGGCTGGATCTCATATTCACCTTGAATAATTCAGACATAGGGGATATCAGCCACGAAAGACCCCTTGGCGTTAGTGATCATGATGTCATGAGTTTTGAATATCCTTTTGAGTTAACAGTGGAGAATGCAGCAGCACGAGAACAAAGAGAGAAACCGAACTTCAAAAAAGGGGACTACATAGGAATAAGAAGTTTCCTGCATGAAGTGAAGTGAGAAAGAGAACTTGATGGAAAGACAGTAAATGGAATGATGGAAACAGTGTCCACTAAGTGCAGGGAGTCAGAGGAGAGGTTAATACCAAAGGGCAACAGAAAAAATGGTAAGACCAGAGTGAGCCCATGGTTTAACTGGAGGTGTAAAGAGGCCAAAGCCTAATGTGCTAAAGCATGGAAAAGGTATAGAAGGCAAAGGACTCAAGAAAACAAGGAGTTGAGCAGAAGAACCAGAAACGAATATACAAGGATAAGGAGAGAGGCCCAGAGGCAACATGAGAACGACATAGCATCAAAAGCCAAATCTGATTGTAGATGAATGGTTCACAGAACCGACACGTTGATAAATTAGACACATGTGCAACTCTTGGGTATCTTTATTAAGGAAACGTTTCGCCACACAGTGGCTTCATCAGTCCATACACAGGAGAAACTTGAAGAACAGGTGGAGAATGAGGTAATCAGTCCCTCAACCTTGAATCGATGTGGTCAGTCCATCAATCTTGAATAGAATACGGCAAATGAGCGGAGAAGCAGCTTATAAATCGTAGGCAGGAGAGGTGCATCAGTTGTAGGTGGTGTCACATTTGCCCAATGTGGAAGTAAGTCGTGCCCAAGGGTTAGGCAAGCGACGAATTTCCAAGTATTAAGATCCCAAGAAGTTGCACATGTGTCTAATTTATCAACGTGTCGGTTCTGTGAACCATTCATCTACAGCCCTGTCAGACACTGCAACTTCTTGGGATCTTAATAAATATAAGGTCATGAAGATTGGGGAAGGACACAGAAGACCGCAGACAGCGTACAGGTTAGAAAATCAAAAGCTGCAAACGTCAATTAAAGAAAAGAATCTTGGGGTAAGCATTATAACTAGCATGTCCCCTGAGGCACATATCAGTGAAATAACTGCTGCAGCATGTGGGAGACTGGCAAACCTGATATTGGCGTTAGACATCTGAGTAACGAGTTGGTTTTAAATGACCATTATTTTTAAAGGGATGGACCGATAAGCCAGCGGAAGGCCTCGGTCAGATGACCAAAGCTCCAACGGCGGGTCATCATCTGATTAAGACCCACGTCAGGAAACACTTGTCCTGTTTCCTGACAAACCTTACCTAACCTAACCTAACGACATTGTACACCGTGTACGTAAGGCCTATACTGGAGTATGCCTCACCAGTATGGAACCCTCACCTAGTCAAACACGTCACCAAATTGGGGAAAGTGCAAAAATTTGCAACACGATTAGTCCCGGAACTGAGGGGTATGTCTTATGAGGAGAGGTTAAGGCAACTCAACCTGATGACACTAGAGGATAGGAGGGATAGAGGGGACATGATAACAACGTATGGAATACTGACAGGCATTGACAAGGCGGACAGGGATCAAATGTTTCAGAGATGGGATACAGTAACAATGGGACACAACTGGAAGCTGAAAACCCAGATGAGTCATAGGAATGTCACACACATGCACACACACACATACACACATACACACACACACACATACACACACACACACACACACACACACACACACACACACACACACACACACACCAGGGGCCAGGAGCTCGGACTCGACCCCCGCAACCTCAACTAGGTGAGTACACACACACACAGGAACAAGCACTTGTAAGCTGTAGTACACACGCAAACACACACATACACAGGATTTCACACCGTCCTGTGAACTGACCATCTGAACCTCGCTCCTCTCTCTCTCTCCCTCTCTTCCTATCCTAATCTCTCTCTCTACCTATCTCACTCTCTACCTATATCTCTCTCTCTACCTATCTCTCTCTCTTCCCTCTCCCTTCTCTCCCCTCTAACACCTCCCCCCCTCTAACATCTCTCCCCTCCCATTATCTCTCCCCTCTCCCTTTTCCCATCTCTCTCCCCTCCTCCCCTCTCTCTCCCCCTAGCCTCTCTCTCCCCTCTCGCTCTTCCATCTCCCCCTCTTTCCCCCTCTCTCCCCCTCTCTCCCCCTCTCTCTCCCCCTCTCTTTGCCTTCTCTCTCCCCCTCTCTTTGCCTTCTCTCTCCCCTCTCGCTCTTCCATCTCCCCCTCTTTCCCCTCTCTCCCCCCTCTCTCTCCCCCTCTCTTTGCCTTCTCTCTCTCCCTCTCTCCCTCTTTCTCTCTCTCTCTCTCCCTCTCTCTCTCTCTTCCCCTCACCCTCCTCTTTCTCTCTCTCTCTCTCCCTCTCTCTCTCTCTCTCTCTCTCTCTCTCTCTCTCTCTCTCTCTCTCTCTCTCTCTCTCTCTCTCTCTCTCTCCCTCTCTCTCTCTCTCTCTCTCTCTCTTGCTCTCTCTCTTCCCCATTTTCCCTTCTCAATCTCCCCCTCTCCTACCCTTCCCTCCACTCTCTCTCCCCCCTCTCTCTCTCACTCTTACTCTCTCTTCCCCTTTTTCCTTCTCACTATCCCCCTCTCTCTTTCTACCTTCCCTTCTCTCTCTCTCTCTCTCTCCATCTCTTCCCCATTTTCCCCTTCTCACTCTCCCCCCTCCTTCCCTTCCCTTCTCTCTCTTTCCCCCTCTCACACTCTCCCCCTTTCCCTTCTCACTCTTCCCCTCTCACTCTCCTTCTACCTTTCCCTTCTCTCTTCTCTCACAAAAAAAAAAAAAATGGTGGGGACTCGCAGGAACCAAGGATCAGATGAGAATGGTTCTGGTAGGGAGGAGTGGATGGAGGAGCAGTGGAAAAGGATGGAACAAGAGTGGGAGAGAAAATTAGGAGAGCTTTCTGAAAAAATGGAGAAAGAGCTCTCTGTGAAATTGGAAAAGAGGTTGGAGAAGGAGACAAAGAATTGGGAGGCACAAGTCGAAACTGCAGTAGCCAAGATAAGGGTCCTAGAAGTTGAGATAAATAGGCTGAAGCGAGTTACAGGGGCAGTGACCAGAGAAGACACAGCATATGAAGCTGCGAGGCCGAACAGGAAGGAAGGAATTATGAATTATGCTAAGGTCATATCAACCTGCCAAAAAGAGCCAAAGAGTGGAAGGGAAGAACAGCTGGTTGCAGACGGAGAGGGTGATAGGTCGAATGCTGAGGCACAACCATGCTATCAAGAGCCACTGGAAAAATCAAGGGAGAAACTGACCACATACAGGCAGGATCCAGAGTCACAGAGGGTGAGGAAATGAAAGGAGGAAAGGGCAAAATCAGTGTTTATCCATGGGCTTCAGGAGAGAGAGGAAAGGACACACACTGAAAGGCAGCAGGAAGAAAGTAAGGAGATTGAGAAAATCATCACGGAAATAGGTGAAGAGATGGACGAGATTGTAAATTTTCAGAGAATAGGGGGGCACTCGAAGGGGAGAAACCGACCAATCAAGCTGATTCTCAGGACGGAAACAGTGCAGAACAGGATCCTCCAAGAGAAACTACAATTGAAATACTCGGAAGAGTACAAGAGGGTGTTCCTAGACAGAGACAGAACAAAATCAGAACGACAGCAGCTGAGGGAGAGGACAAAAAAGCGAAAGGAGCTAGGAAAAGAGACAAGGATGGAACCAGCAGAGGTCAGTCAGAGCAGAACAGAACAGCAAGGGCAAGCACACACACAACTATTCTCAGAACCATACAACCTATCACACCATCCCAACACACACTACAATCCATACCCACAGCCTCCACCCAACACCGAGCTATAGAATCCCACAGTATGCCACCAGGTCTCCCACCCTCACAGGCCCCACAAACCAGTGTTGGAAAGGAAACTGAAGGTATGGTACACAAACACTGATGGTATAACAAATAAGTGGGAGGAGTGGCATGAAAGAGTCAAAGAGGCATCACTGGACATTATAGCTCTCACAGAAGCCAAGCTTACAAATATGATAACAGATGCCATCTTTCCAATGGGATACCAGATCCTGAGGAAAGACAGAGGGAACAGGGGGGGTGGAGGAGTGGCATTGCTGATCAAAAATCGCTGGAATTTTGATGAGCTGGAGAGAGGAGACAGCGGGAACGCTTCACTCTGGAGGTCCCAAGGTGGTAATAGCAGTGATGTATAACCCACCACAGAACAGCAGGAGGCCAAGGGAAGAGTACGATGAGAACAATAGAGCGATGGTTGACACACTGGCTAGAGTGGCCAGAAGAGCTCATGCATGCAGGGCAAAGCTCCTGATCATGGGTGACTTAACCACAAGGAGATCGATTGGGAGAACTTGGACCCGCATGGGGGCCAATATACATGGAGGGCTAGGATGATGGAGGTGGTACTGGAAAACTTCATGTACCAACACGTAAGGGACACTACAAGAGAGAGAGGAGAGGATGAACCAGCAAGGCTAGACTTAGTATTCACCTTGAGTAGTGCAGATATCGAGGACATCACATATGAAAGACCCCTTGGGGCCAGTGACCATGTGGTTTTAAGCTTCGAATACACAATAGAGCTACAAGTGAAGGGAGAAGCAGGAAGGCCAGGACGAATGAAGCCAAACTACAAGAAAGGGGACTACACAGGAATGAGGAACTTCCTGAACGGGGTTCAGTGGGACAGAGAACTGGCAGGGAAGCCAGTTAATGAGATGATGGAATATGTAGCAACAAAATGCAAGGAGGCTGAGGAGAGGTTTGTACCCAAGGGTAACAGGAATAATGAAAAAGCCAGGATGAGCCCATGGTTTACCCAAAGGTGCAGGGAGGCAAAAACCAAGTGTGCTAGGGAATGGAAGAAATATAGAAGGCAAAGGACCCAGGAGAATAAGGAGAGCAGTCGTAGAGCCAGAAACGAATATGCACAGATAAGAAGGGAGACCAAAAGACAATATGAAAATGACATAGCAGCGAAAGCCAAATCTGACCCGAAACTGTTGTACAGCCACATCAGGAGGAAAACAACAGTTAAGGACCAGGTAATCAGGCTAAGGAAGGAAGGAGGATAGACAACAAGAAATGACCGTGAAATATGTGAGGAACTCAACAAGAGATTCAAAAAAGTGTTCACAGAGGAGACAGAAGGGGCTTCAGAAAGACGGAGAGGTGGGGCACACCACCATGTGCTGGACACAGTGCACACAACCGAGGAATGGGGCCAGATAACATCTCCCCATGGGTATTGAGAGAGGAAGCAGAGGCGCTATGTGTACCCCTAACAACAATATTCAATACATCTATCGAAACAGGGAGATTACCTGAGGCATGGAAGACAGCAAATGTAGTCCCAATCTTTAAAAAAGGAGACAGACATGAAGCATTAAACTACAGACCAGTGTCACTGACATGTATAGTATGCAAAATCATGGAGAAGATTATCAGGAGAAGAGTGGTGGAACACCTAGAAAGGAATGATCTCATCAACAGCAGCCAACATGGTTTCAGGCACGGGAAATCCTGTGTCACAAACCTACTGGAGTTCTATGACATGGTGGCAGCAGTAAGACAAGAGAGAGAGGGGTGGGTGGATTGCATATTCTTGGACTGCAAGAAGGCGTTTGACACAGTTCCACACAAGAGATTGGTGCAAAAACTGGAGGACCAAGCAGGGATAACAGGGAAGGCACTACAATGGATCAGGGAATACTTGTCAGGAAGACAGCAGCGAGTCATGGTGCGTGGCGAGGTGTCAGAGTGGGCACCTGTGACCAGCGGGGTCCCACAGGGGTCAGTCCTAGGACCAGTGCTGTTTCTGGTATTTGTGAACATGACGGAAGGAATAGACTCTGAGGTGTCCCTGTTTGCAGATGACGTGAAGTTGATGAGAAGAATTCACTCGAGCGAAGACCAGGCAGAACTACAAAGGGATCTGGACAGGCTACAGACCTGGTCCAGCAATTGGCTCCTGGAGTTCAATCCCACCAAGTGCAAAGTCATGAAGATTGGGGAAGGGCAAAGAAGACCGCAGACGGAGTACAGTCTAGGGGGCCAGAGACTACAAACATCACTCAAGGAAAAAGATCTTGGGGTGAGTATAACACCAGGCACATCTCCTGAAGCGCACATCAATCAAATAACTGCTGCAGTATATGGGCGCCTAGCAAACCTCAGAACAGCATTCCGACATCTTGATAAGGAATCGTTCAGGACCCTGTACACCGTGTACGTTAGGCCCATATAGGAGTAAGCGGCACCAGTTTGGAACCCACACCTAGCCAAGCACGTAAAGAAACTAGAGAAAGTGCAAAGGTTTGCAACAAGACTAGTCCCAGAGCTAAGAGTATGTCCTACGAGGAGAGGTTAAGGGAAATCAACCTGACGACACTGGAGGACAGGAGAGATAGGGGGGACATGATAACGACATACAGAATACTGAGAGGAATTGACAAGGTGGACAAAGACAGGATGTCCCAGAGATTGGACACAGTAACAAGGGGACACAGTTGGAAGTTGAAGACACAGATGAATCACAGGGATGTTAGGAAGTATTTCTTCAGCCACAGAGTAGTCAGTAAGTGGAATAGTTTGGGAAGCGATGTAGTGGAGGCAGGATCCATACATAGCTTTGAGCAGAGGTATGATAAAGCTCACGGTTCAGGGAGAGTGACCTAGTAGCGATCAGTGAAGAGGCGGGGCCAGGAGCTCGGACTCGACCCCCGCAACCTCAACTAGGTGAGTACAACTAGGTGAGTACACACACACACACACACACATAGCTTTAAGCAGAGGTATGATAAAGCTCACGGCTCAGGGAGAGTGACCTAGTAGCGATCAGTGAAGAGGCGGGGCCAGGAGCTCGGAATCGACCCCCGCAACCTCAACTAGGTGAGTACAACTAGGTGAGTACACACACACACACACACACACACACACACAACGCTACAGGAACGTAGCCTACATATGCAGGCAAATGTAAGATGGTACACAAGTGTGTCAAATTGTGGTTTAGACTGAGGCTGCTTCCTTGATAAGTGATGTAACAATATTAGAAAAGCCGTTAGAAAAAAAGCGGATTGAACATAATAGCTGGTAAACAATTTGAATTTCTGTCTTCAAAATCCTGTATTTATAAAATATTTAGTTATTATAGGAGAAATTTTTGAATAAAGAATTGGAGAGATAACATTTGCCTAGACTATCAGAAAACCTTTACTAGTGCTATCAGAGATTCAATGATCACTTGGATATATGCAGTAATATCTGAGATATAAATGTTACGCTTATACATAATAACACAATAGATGCAAAGATCACAATATTATACTTAGTAAAATTAGAAAAGCAAATATCACGTTTTTATTTATTGAAATTTCAAGGATACAAAGATAACGCTGTTATGTATAGAAATGATGAGATTAAGACACATGTGCAACATCTGGGTATCTTTATTGTAGACGTTTCGCCATCCAGTGGCTTTATCAATACAAATTCTAGGACATAACTTGAAGACAGTAGAACTATGTACAGAAGATGAGGTAATCAGTCCCTCAACCTAGGAGTAGGTGCGAAGAGCACCATAGTCGTGGAGATTCTGAACATGTATACATGTAACATGTATAGAAATATCAGAGATGTAAATATTACGTTATATTACACATTACTCCAGTGATACAAAGATCACAGTGTAATACACAATAACACTAACAATACAAAGATCACAGTGTAATACACAATAACACTAACAATACAAAGATCACAGTGTAATACACAATAACACTAACAATACAAAGATCACAGTGTAATACACAATAACACTAACAATACAAAGATCACAGTGTAATACACAATAACACTAACAATACAAAGATCACAGTGTAATACACAATAACACTAACAATACAAAGATCACAGTGTAATACACAATAACACTAACAATACAAAGATCACATTGTAATACACAATAACACTAACAATACAAAGATCACAGTGTAATACACAATAACACTAGCAATACAAAGATCACAGTGTAATACACAATAACACTAGCAATACAAAGATCACAGTTTTACATGGCATCAGAAACATAAAGACATCACACTTTTACTTGAATGAAAATAGAGAAATACTCAATTAAGAACATAAACAGCTATGACATTTAAATAGACGACAAAAATAAACAATAAGTGGCCTCTCCATGGTGGTCTAGGTAGAGTTCTTCTCTTCTAGCTGGACGATGTTTCTAGCCTTCCCGGACGGATATGTTTACTGAGCGCAGATTTCTGTGTGTCCTCCCTTGTAATTACATCTGCTTGTATATCTTGATATTTAAACACTTGTGTTGTAATATCATATATGGTCAGAGCTTCATGGTGTTGCTACATGTGAAGAGTTAAGTTCCTCTCTGAGGAGATGCTGTGTTTGGGCTTCACCTCTCAACGTTCCCCTCAAATGATGGATTTTAATTCTGTTAATTTCCTTTTATTACATGACAATATTTTGGTGGATGAGTGTGAGTGTTGAACATGTTTTCACACTTTGTCAAGGAGTGTAAACAATGACTGATCGAACGATTGTATCATGAAAATTATGTTCTGAAAAGTGCATTGTAAATTACATTGTAATATCGAAATATAATTACGAAAAAATATGCCCTAATGATTACTGATAGTTCTTATTCTTATCATAATTATTTATGGTACTTTGTATTCGTGTTACCATAATTATTGATGGTACTTTCTAGTTTTATTATCATAGCATCTTGGTGCTGCAGTTGCTGCTGCTCCTCAGATACTCTGTAAAGAAATACTTCTGGCAATGTTGTCTACTCAGCTTCCTCACCAACAATACTCTGGCGTCTCAGAATAATTATAATCTGTTGTATGATGGATCAATATAATGTTACATGAAGAATTTCCACCTGAAAAATATTAGAAGTGAGAGGATATTCATAAATGGAATGTTGTTATATTTAATTTAAATGAACTGTACTATGGCCATTTAGGCCACATTATATTTAGACCATTATAAGTTTATATGTTAAACACTGAGGTTACCCACAACATGGTGGATCACATCGTTCAACAGACAACAGACCTCAACATTTACGGTATTACATACACTAACGTTCACACATAATAGTACATAAAACAGTATGGCAGACATTAACGAAGAGGCGTCCTCGTCATATACTTTAATTATGTACTGATTTTTATTATGTAGTGTAGTTAATTTTTCTATAAAACATTTGAGAAGCAACAGAAATATTATATACAAATTCTAGAGTGAAATAAAACGTGACTTAATTTGCTATATAAGAGAGGACAGCTGGTGTCATCGACCTAACAGTCCATCTGTCAATAATATCAACATGAAATACTGTATATGTGCATGGATATTTGAGTTTCCACACATGCTAGAGTGGAATGAAGTGTGTGTGTGTGTGTGTGCGTGTGTGTGTTTGAGTGTGTGTGTATGTGTGTGTGCGTGTGTGTGTGTGTGTGTATATGTGTGTGTGTGTGCGTGCGTGTGTGTGTGTGTGTGTGTGTGTGTGTGTGTGTGTGTGTGTGTGTGTGTGTGTGTGTGTGTCTGTGTGTATGTGTGTGTGTGTGTATATGTGTGTCTGTGTGTGCGTGTGTGTGTGTGTGTGTGTGTGTCTGTGTGTGTGTGTGTGTGTGTGTGTGTACTCACCTATTTGTACTCACCTATTTGTGGTTGCAGGGGTCGAGTCCTAGCTCCTGGCCCCGCCTCTTCACCGGTTGCTACTAGACCCTCTCTCTCCCCGCTCCATGAGCTTTATCAAACCTCGTCTTAAAACTGTGTATGGTTCCTGCCTCCACTACGTCATTTTCTAGGCTATTCCACTGCCTTACAACTCTATGACTGAAGAAATACTTCCTACTATCTCTCTGACTCATTTGTGTCTTCAACTTCCAATTGTGGCCTCTTGTTTCTGTGTCCCCTCCCTGGAACATCCTGTCCTTGTCCACCTTGTCTATTCCACGCAGTATTTTATATGTCGTTATCATGTCTCCCCTGACCCTCCTGTCCTCCAGTGTCGTCAGGCCGATTTCCCTTAATCTTTCTTCATAGGACATTCCCCTTAGCTCTGGAACTAACCTTGTTGCAAACCTTTGTACTTTCTCTAGTTTCTTGACGTGCTTTATCAAGTGCGGGTTCCAAACAGGTGCTGTATACTCCAGTATGGGCCTGACATACACGGTGTACAGTGTCTTGAATGATTCCTTACTAAGGTGTCGGAATGCTGTTCTCAGGTTTGCCAGGCGCCCATATGCTGCAGCAGTTATCTGATTGATGTGTGCTTCCGGAGACATGCTCGGTGTTATACTCACCCCAAGATCTTTCTCCTTGAGTGAGGTTTGCAGTCTTTGACCACCTAGCCTATACTCTGTCTGTGGTCTTCTGTGCCCTTCCCCTATCTTCATGACTTTGCATTTGGCAGGATTAAATTCGAGAAGCCATTTGCTGGACCAGGTGTCCAGTCTGTCCAGGTCTCTTTGAAGTCCTGCCTGGTCCTCATCAGATTTAATTCTCCTCATTAACTTCACATCATCTGCAAACAGGGACACTTCTGAGTCTAACCCTTCCGTCATGTCGTTCACATATACCAAAAATAGCACTGGTCCTAGGACCGACCCCTGTGGGACCCCGCTCGTCACAGGTGCCCACTGTGATACATCATTACGTACCATGACTCGTTGTTGCCTCCCTGTCAGGTATTCTCTGATCCATTGCAGTGCCCTTCCTGTTATATGCGCCTGATGCTCTAGCTTCTGCACTAATCTCTTGTGAGGAACTGTGTCAAAGGCCTTCTTGCAGTCCAAGAAGATGCAATCAACCCACCCCTCTCTCTCTTGTCTTACTTCTGTTATTTTATCATAAAACTCCAGAAGGTTTGTGACACAGGATTTGCCTTCCGTGAATCCGTGCTGGTTGGCATTTATACTCCTGTTCCGTTCCAGGTGCTCCACCACTCTCCTCCTGATAATCTTCTCCATAATTTTGCATACTATACACGTCAATGACACAGGTCTATAGTTTAGTGCCTCTTTTCTGTCTCCTTTTTTGAAAATGGGAACTACATTTGCCGTCTTCCATACCTCAGGTAGTTGCCCAGTTTCCAGGGATGTGTTGAAGATTGTGGTAAGTGGTACGCACAACATATCTGCTCCCTCTCTAAGGACCCATGGAGAGATGTTGTCCGGTCCCATTGCCTTTGAGGTATCGATGTCCCTTAGCAGTTTCTTCACCTCCTCCTCATCAGTATGTATGTCGTCCAACACTTGTTGGTGTATTCCTTGTTGGTGTCCCCATCTGGTCTGTCCCCCCAGAGCCCTTCCTGTCTCTACTGTAAATACTTCCTTAAATCTCGTGTTGAGCTCCTCACATACCTCTTGATCGTTTCTTGTGAGTTCTCCACCTTCTTTCCTCAGCCTTATCACCTGGTCCTTGACTGTTGTCTTCCTCCTAATGTGGCTATACAGCAGTTTCGGGTCAGATTTGACTTTCGATGCTATGTCGTTTTCATACTGTCGCTGGGCCTCCCTCCTTATCTGCGCATATTCGTTTCTGGCTCTTCTACTAATCTCCTTGTTTTCCTGGGTCCTATGCCTCCTGTACCTTTTCCATTCTCTGTTGCACTTAGTTTTTGCCTCCCTACACCTTCGGGTAAACCAAGGACTCGTTTTGGTCTTCCTATTATTTCTGTTTCCCTTGGGAACAAAACTTTCCTCTGCCTCCTTGCACTTTGTTGCCACATATTCCATCATCTCGTTTACTGATTTTCCTACCATTTCTCTGTCCCACTGAACCTCCTGCAGGAAGTTTCTCATACCTGTGTAGTCCCCCCTTTTATAGTTTGGCCTGTCCCCTTCAGTTCCTGTTACCTTCTCCACTTGTAACTCTACTATATAGTCAAAACTCAGAACCACATGATCGCTAGCTCCAAGGGGCCTCTCGTAAGTGATGTCCTCGATGTCTGAACTGCTCAGGGTGAACACAAGATCCAGTCTTGCTGGCTCATCCTCCCTTCTCTCTCTGGTTGTGTCCCTGACATGTTGATGCATGAGGTTTTCAAGTACCACATCCATCATCTTGGCTCTCCATGTTTCGGGACCCCCATGTGGCTCCAGGTTTTCCCAGTCGATCTCCCTGTGGTTGAAATCGCCCATTACCAGTAACTTTGCTCTGCTCGAGTGAGCTCTTCTTGCCACCTCAGCCAGTGTGTCCACCATCACCCTGTTGTTTTCTTCGTACTCCTCTCTTGGCCTCCTGCAGTTCTGTGGTGGGTTATACATCACTCCAATGACTACTTTATGTTCTCCGGACTGAATTGTACCTACAATGTAGTCTCTTTCTCCAATCATGTCCATGCCTTCCATTTCCTCAAGTGTGTGTGTGTGTGTGTGTGTGTCTGTGTGTTTGTGTGTGTGTGTGTGTGTGTGTGTGTGTGTGTGTGTGTGTGTGTTTGAGTGTGTGTGCATATGTGTGTGTGTGTGTGTGTGTGTGTGTGTGCGTGTGTGTGTGTGTGTTTGAGTGTGTGTGTGTGTGTGTGTGTGTGTGTGTCCCCAATCTTCATGACTTTGCACTTGGTGGGATTGAACTCCAGGAGCCAATTGCTGGACCAGTTCTGCAGCCTGTCCAGATCCCTTTGTAGTTCTGCCTGGTCTTCGATCGAGTGTATTCTTCTCATCAACTTCACGTCATCTGCAAACAGGGACACCTCAGAGTCTATTCCTTCCGTCATGTCGTTCACAAATACCAGAAACAGCACTGGTCCTAGGACTGACCCCTGCGGGACCCCGCTGGTCATAGGTGCCCACTCTGACACCTCGCCACGTACCATGACTCGCTGCTGTCTTCCTGACAAGTATTCCCTGATCCATTGTAGTGCCTTCCCTGTTATCCCTGCTTGGTCCTCCAGTTTTTGCACCAATCTCTTGTGTGGAACTGTGTCAAACGCCTTCTTGCAGTCCAAGAAAATGCAATCCACCCACCCCTCTCTGTGTGTGTGTGTGTGTGTGTGTGTGTGTGTGTGTGTGTGTGTGTGTGTGTGTGTGTGTGTGTGTGTGTGTGTGTGTAGAGTTCATGTGCGAAGATACATAAATATAAGTGTACATGTATGATTATTTGTGGACATTTGAGTGTGTTGTATAAACAAAATGGACGAATTTACAACACAACAGAAAGCTGGTAACTTTTTTGTTGCAGATTTCTTGGTGGGAAGAAATAGATTAACATACTGACAAAGATACATACACAATAAAAAGTCCATGAACAATTATACAGCTACTTAAGTAAAAACAAAAGAAATTAATATAAACACGTTATTAAATATAAATAGAAGTCCGAGATTATCAGTAAGTAACCTCAGCTTGGTGGCCGAGTTGGGAGGCAGCTTGGTGTTGTCTAGCTGACTACTGTTCCAGGCTGTCTTGGTGGGTGTAATTACAGGACGCAGTTTTATGTGTGTCCCCTCCTGTAATTCCACCCACCTGGAGAGTCTCGGCAGTAGATCAGCTAGACAAGAAAAAGTTACCCTCCAACAAGGTTACTGGGGAGGGGCCACAACCGCTGAACCTGGGGAAGTGAGGAAGGGAGGTTATCAGAGGGCCCGTAGATGGACTTCTGGAGACACAGAACTAAGGGAAGCAAACACACGAGCCCTCACACACATACACACACACACACACTATGACTATGACCACACCTGACTATGACCACACCTGACTATGACCACACCTGACTATGACCACACCTGACTATGACCACACCTGACTATAACCACACCTGACTATGATCACGACTGACTAAGACCAAACCTGACTATGACCACACCTGACTATGACCACACCTGACTATGACCACACCTGACTATGACCACGCCTGACTATGACCACGCCTGACTATGACCACGCCTGACTATGACCACGCCTGACTATGACCACACCTGACTATGACCACGCCTGGCTATGACCACGCCTGACTATGACCACGCCTGACTATGACCACGCCTGACTATGACCACGCCTGGCTATGACCACACCTGACTATGACCACACCTGACTATGACCACACCTGACTATGACCACGCCTGACTATGACCACACCTGACTATGGCCACACCTGACTATGACCACGCCTGACTATGACCACACCTGACTATGACCACACCTGACTATGACCCCACCTGACTATGACCAAACCTGACTATGACCACACCTGACTATGACCACACCTGACTATGACCACACATGACTATGACCACACCTGACTATGACCACACCTATGATTACACCTAACCATGATCACGCCTAACTATGACCACCTATGACCACGCCTGACTATGACCTCACCTAACTATGACCACGCCTGACTATGACCTCATCTAACTATGACCACGCCTGACTATGACCTCATCTAACTATGACCTCACCTGGCTATGACCACACCCGACTATGACCACATCTGACTATGACCACACCTGACTATGACCACACCTGACTATGACCACACCTGACTATGACCACACCTGACTATGACCACGCCTGACTATGACCACGCCTGACTATGACCACACCTGACTATTACCACACCTGACTATGACCACACCTGACTATGACCCCACCTGACTATGACCAAACCTGACTATGACCACACCTGACTATGACCACACCTGACTATGACCACACATGACTATGACCACACCTGACTATGACCACACCTATGATTACACCTAACCATGATCACGCCTAACTATGACCACCTAACTATGACCACGCCTGACTATGACCTCACCTATGACCACGCCTGACTATGACCTCACCTAACTATGACCACGCCTGACTATGACCTCATCTAACTATGACCTCACCTGGCTATGACCACACCCGACTATGACCACATCTGACTATGACCACACCTGACTATGACCACACCTGACTATGACCACACCTGACTATGACCACACCTGACTATGACCACGCCTGACTATGACCACGCCTGACTATGACCACACCTGACTATTACCACACCTGACTATGACCACACCTGACTATGACCACACCTGACTGACCACACCTATGACTACACCTAACTATGACCACGCCTAACTATGACCACACCTAACTATGACCACGCCTGACTATGACCTCACCTAACTATGACCACGCCTGACTATGACCTCACATATGACCACGCCTGACTATGACCTCACCTAACTATGACCACGCCTAACTATCTCCTCACCTAATTATGACCTCACCTGACTATGACCACACCCGACTATGACCACACCTGACTATGACCACAGCTGGCTATGACCACACATGACTATGACCTCGCCAAACTATGGCCACACCTGACTATGACCACACCTGACTATGACTACATCTGACTATGACCGCACCTGACTATGACCTCACCTAACTATGACCACGCCTGACTATGACCACACATGACTATGACCACACCTGACTATGACCAAACATGACTATGACCACGCCTGACTATGACCACACATGACTATGACCACACCTGACTATGACCACACCTGACTATGGCCACGCCTGACTATGACCACACCTGACTATGACCACACCTAACTATGACAACGCCTAACTATGACCACACCTAACTATGACCACGCCTGACTATGACCACGCCTGACTATGACCACACCTAACTATGACCTCACCTGACTATGACCACACCAGACTATGACCAGACCTGACAATGACCACACCTGACTATGACCACTCCTGACTATGACCTCACCTGACTATCACCACACATGACTATGACCACACCTGACTATGACC
>NC_091298.1:43082582-43090082 GCF_038502225.1 Cherax quadricarinatus
TTCTCTGTGATTGGTATATAAGTTCCTGATGTCATGTGTGTACTGTCATTTGTCTCTCTTTTCTGTTTAAGGTGTTTTAGTTCCTCATCTATGTGCTTTATGTAGGGGTGGAGTTTGTAATGCAGTGGGTGGGGGCATTGGATATGACATGGGTGTTTTGGTTTAGAATGTTTGGTTGCACTGGGGTTGACCTGGTTGGGGGGCTTCTGTAGGGAGTTGTGAGGGAGGCTGTATTTGATCTTCTTACTGGGTCTGGAATCTCCTGTCTGTCTCCTCCATCCCCTCTCTTTCCTCCTTTCCTCTTTGTACCATCTCAGTTTCTGCCTTTCTTCTCGTGTTCTGTCACAGTCGAGATACACCTTCCTCTATACCGGCATGTCCCTTAATCTTGCTTTCTCCTGCAGGATCCTGATCCGAGTTGATTCTGCCTTGAAAGTCACTTTCACTGGCCAGGTTCTTCTTCTTGCAAACCCCTTTATTCTCTGAAAATTTTCCAGCTGGGTCATGTCATCTTCTCCTATTGCTTTTATGATGCTCTCAATTCCTTTTTTTCCCCCTTGTTTTCTTGCTTCATATGTTTCCCCTTCAACTTCCTGGAGCCAATACGCAAAGACTGACCTCTCTCTTTCATTCTCCCACTGCATATCCATGTGTATCCACTCATTCAATTTAATTTCCTCCATTGCAACTTTCCTTTCTTCAGTTTAACTATCTATTGTACTTGGGCTCTGTGGCCTGTCATTTTCCCTTCTCGGCTTTCCATGGGCTCTGCTGTGGTCTGTTAGGTCCTCCAAATATAGCTTAGCTCTTTCATTTACTACAGTTCCCTCTGATAGAGCTTCTACATACAGTTTTGCTCCTTCTTCCCCAACAGTCCCCTTATTTGTGGCAGTCTCTGATGTCATTCCCAAAAGGTTCTTCAGTTCTTTAGGCTGTTTCAGATTTTTCAGTTCCTCTTCTATGTCTGTATCCTAGCCTCTGCTGCTATGACTTGCATCTCCCACTTCCTCCTTTCCTTATCTATCCTCTCTTCCATTCTCATGCTAAGTTCTTCTAGTTTCTTTTCCAATTCATGTTCTCTTTTTGTGAGCTCTGCTGCCCAATCTTCCTTTGCAGATTCATCCTCCAGTCCCTTGGTTTTCCTTCCTGCTCTCTGACAACCCATTTTTTTATATTTTGATTGCCTCAGAATGGAAAACTTATGTGTTAGGTTAGAAGTGTGTTTGTCATACTGTGGGGGCAAGGTAGAGGAGGAACTGTGGACAGTGGCTATATGGGAGAGAGGGGGATTTAGGGGGGAATATGGGGAATGAGAAGGAGGTAGAAACAAGGGGGTGAAATATGAGAGTGTGCATGTGTGTGTGTGTGTGTGTGTGTGTGTGTGTGTGTGTGTGTGTGTGTGTGTGTATGTGTGTATGTGTGTGTGTATGTGTGTGTGTGTATATATATAATATGTGAGTGTGTGTACTCACCTATATGTACTCACCTATATGTGGTTGCAGGGGTGGAGTCATAGTTCCTGGCCCCGCTTCTTCACTGGTGGATAATAATTCACTCTCTCCCTGCTCCATGATATTTGTCATACTTCTTCTTAAAACTATTTATGGAACTTGCTTTCACTACTTCACTCTCCAGATTATTCCAGTTCTTGACAACTCTAAGACTAAAGAAATACTTCCTAACATCCCTATGACTCATCTGGGTTTTCAGCTTCCAATTGTGTCCCCTTGTTTCTGTATCCCATCTCTGAAACATTCGATCCTTGTCCACCTTGTCAATGCCTCTCAGTATTTTATACGTTGTTATCATGTCCCCTCTATCCCTCCTATTCTCTAGTGTCATCAGGTTGAGTTCCCTTAACCTCTCCTCATAAGACATAACCCTCAGTTCCGGGACTAATCGTGTTGCAAATTTTTGCATTTTCTCCAATTTCGTGACGTGTTTGACTAAGTGAGGGTTCCATACTGGCGCTGCATATTCCAGTATAGGCCTTACGTACACTGTGTACAATGTCATGAATGACTCTTTACTCAGATGTCTTTTCTGTGTCCTTCCCCAATCTTCATGACCTTACGCTTGCTAGGGTTAAACTCCAGGAGCAATTTGTCGGACCATACTTGCAGTTTGTCCAGATCCCCTTGTAATCTTAACTGATCCTCGCCCACTTTTATTCTCCTCATTAGTTTCACATCGTCAGCGAACAGTGACACTTCTGAATCTATTCCTTCCACCATGTCATTCACGTATACAAGAAACAGCACCGGTCCTAGGACTGAAGCTTGTGGGACCCCACTCGACACATTCGCCCACTCCGACACTTCAGCACGTACCAACACTCGTTGTGTCCTTCCTGTCAGGTATTCCTTGATCCATTGCAGTACTTTCCCCGTTATTCCTGCCTGCTCCTCTAATTTTTGTGGTACTGTGTCAAAATCCTTCTTGCAGTCTAAAAAGATGCAATCTACCCATCCCTCTCTCTCTTGTCTTACTTCTGTTACCTTATCGTAGAAATCAAGTAGATTTGTAACACAGGATTTCCCATCTCTGAAGCCGTGCTGACTGTCATGTATGAGCCCAATCTTTTCAATGTGTTCCACCACTTTTCTACTGATAATCTTTTCCATGACTTCACATACTATACAAGTCAGTGACACTGGTCTGTAGTTTAATGCTGCCTGTCTGTCCCCTTTCTTAAAAATTGGAACTACATGTGCTGTCTTCTACGCCTCAGGCAACTGCCCTGTTTCGATAGATTTACTGAAGATTGCTGCTAATGGCACACACAATTCCTCTGCTCCCTCTCTCAGTATCCATGGAGATATGTTATCTGGGCCCACCGCCTTTGAGGTATCGAGTTCGTCCAGCAGTTTCTGCACCTCTACCTTGGTTATGTGTATTGTGACCAGCACCTGCTGGTGCACCCTACCTCCAGAGTTTGCTGGAAGCATTCCTGACTCTACTGTGAATACTTCTCTAAATCATTTGTTTAGTTCATCACATACTTCTTGGTCACTTTTTGTGAGCTGCCCTCCTTCTTTCCTCAGCCTGATTACCTGGTTCTTGACTGTTGTTTTCCTAGTAATGTGACTGTATAACAACTTTGGTTCAGATTTGGCTTTTGATGCTATGTCGTTATCGTATTGCCTCTGGGCCTCTCTCCTTATCCCTGCATATTCGTTTCTGGTTATTCTGCTCAGGTCCTTGTTTTCTTGAGTCCTTTGACTTCTATACCTTTTCCATTCTCTAGCACACTTGACTTTGGCCTCTTTACACCTCCAATTAAACCATGGGCTCACTCTGGTCTTACCATTTTTTCTGTTGCCCTTTGGTATGAACCTTTCCTCTGCCTCCCTGCACTTAGTGGTCACTATTTCCATCATTTCATTTACTGTCTTTCCATCTAGTTTTCTTTCCCACTGCACTTCATGCAGGAAACTTCTCATTCCTATGTAGTCCCCTTTTTTGAAGTTTGGTTTTTCTCTTTGTTCTCGTGCTGCTGCATTCTCCACTTTTAACTCGACAAGATATTCATAACTCACGATATCATGATCACTAGCGCCAAGGGGTCTTTCGTGTGTGATATCCCCTATGTCTGAACTATTGAAGGTGAATATAAGATCCAGCCTTGCTGCAACATCCTCTTCTTTCTCTCTGGTTGTACTCCTACATGTTGATGCATGAAGTTCTCCAATACAGTCTCCAACATATTAGCCCTCCATGCTTCTGGTCCCCCATGTGGCTCTAGGTTTTCCCAGTCAATCTCTTTATGATTGAAATCCCCCATTATAAGCAAATTTGTCCTACCCATATGAGCCCTCCTGTCCACTTCAGCTTTTGTATCCACCATTGCCTTATTGTGCACATCATACTCTTCTCTTGTTCTCCTGCTGTTAAGTGGTGGGTTATACATCACTGTTATCATCACCTTTGGACAACCAGTCTGAAGTGTTCCTACAATGAAGTCGTCTGTTTCCCTTCTTTCCATTCCTCCCATCTCCTCAAAACTCCACTGATTTTTTATGAGCAATACTACTCCTCCCCCTCCTCTGTTCTCTCTGTCTTTCCTCATAATTTGATATCCAGGTGGAAAAATTGCATCTGTTATCATCCCTGTAAGTTTTGCCTATGTTAGCGCTATGATGTCAGGTGATGCATCAAGGATGCATTCTTGCCACTCTTCACTCTTATTTGTTATTCCATCTGCATTGGAGTACCATACCTTTAGCTTCCTTTCCATTCCTGTATTTTGGGAGATGGAAGAGGAAGGTGCAGGCTGGGAGGGTGGGAGTCAGAGCACAACATTATGGGAGGCTGCTATGATTGTGGAATTAGTGCTTAGGGGTGTGGTGGCTATGGAGTGAGGTTCGTTTCTGCTTACTGTGTTTGTTTGATATGTGGTGACAGGGGTTTAGAGATTTCTGTAAGCATTTGTGTTTGATGTTTCCCAAAAGGCTGAGCTTTCCTGTCTGTCGTTGCCTGTCCTGTCTCTCTTTCCTTCCACTGGTTTTGTCTTGCTCTCACTTTCAGTTGTTCCCTTTCCTTTCATGTTCTGTCTCGATTAAGGAACACTTTTTGATAATCTGGAGAGTCTTTTAACAGTGGTTTCTGTTGTAGTATCCTGTTCCATACCACATCTGTCTTGAATGTCAATCTGATTGGTCGATTTTTTTCCCTCGAATGCCGCCAAGTCTGTGAAAATTTTCTACCTGAGACATGTCCCTCTCTCCTGTTATTGCAATGATCTTAACCTCTGTTTTCTCGCAATGCTTTCTCTAGTCAAAGGTCTGCCCTTCAGCCTCCTAAAGCCCATGAATAATTATTGATCTCTCCTTCTCCTCTTCCAATTTCTTTTCCCTCTGTATCTCTGGATCTGATTTAAGCATCTCCTTTGCTGTTTCCCTAATCATCTCGCAGACACCATTATGGCCTGATATTACTGCTGCAAAAGACTGCTTAGCTCCATCCCCCTCCTTCAGTCCCCTCGCTGCCTGCTGATGTTCCCATTTCAGTCATCTTGCTCCTTTCGGACCTCGTCTTTAGATCCTGCTTCAGCACATCCATTTTTTCCTCCAATCTCTGTATCTTTGCCTCAGCTACTACAGCTCATGATTCCTGCTTCTTGCTCTCTGCAGATATTTGTTCTAATATGTTATTGCAAAGCTCCTTTAACCTTTTCTCCCATTGTTGTTCCATTTTGTTCTTGAGCCGTTCTACCCATTCTTCCTTTTCCGACTAGCCATCATCAGTTCCCTTGCCTTTACGTCCTCCCTTTTGAGATCCCATTTTATTTTTATCCTGTTGGGATGTTCTAGCTGCTTTAGCTTATCGTTAAAATGTGTGTGTTTGGTGGGGGATTTATGAACTAATGTGTTAGGTTAGGTTTGTGTAAATATATGTGTGTGTATGTGTGTGTGTGTGTGTGTGTGTATGTGTGCGTGTATGTGTGTATGTGTGTGTATGTGTATGTTTGTGTGTGGGTGTGTATGTGTGTGTGCGTGTGTGCGTGCACACTCGCTTTTGTCTTAGTCTTAAAAAAAGGGGGGTTATATATCACACTAGGCTATGCTACTCTTTTGAAGATTTTAGAATTATTTCACAATCAATTCCTTATTAATATGCATTAATATATACTACTATAAGCTTTAATGTGTACACTTGTGTTTGTGTGTGTGTGTTTACTGGCTTCTTGTTCTTTGAAATAGAGGGGGGATGGGGGGTGACGTTAACACACTATTGTTGTTTGTTCACCGGTACTCTCCCGGCCCTGATCTTTGTTGTTCTTGGTTCACTGGTACTCTCCCGGCCCAGATCTTTGATGTTCTTGGTTCACCGGTACTCTCCCAGCCCGGATCTTTGCTGCTCTTGGTTCACCGGTACTCTCCCGGCCCAGATCTTTGTTGTTCTTGGTTCACCGGTACTCTCCCGGCCCGGATCTTTGCACAATAGGCTACGTTACTTTTTTGAAGATTATAGAATTATTTCCTTATTATCAATATATACTAATATTTCATTGCATACTTGTTTACTAGCTTGTCGCTCTCGGGGGGGGGGGGTTACTAGGCTACACAACTCTTCTGAAATATTTAGATAATTTACTAAACATTATCAAGGTTACCTCTCTCTATCTCCTGGCACTGAAAGTTAGAGAGTGATGGTATAGCATACAACCAGCAGGGCGAGACACTGAGACTTGAGACGTCAACCAAAAACTAATCACACATAGGCAAGCGACGTCTGAACAGTGGAGGTTCCTGGTGGTGGCTGCTATCAACTCCTTCACTTTGGAAATCCTTCAGGAACTTTAGTACAGTATTATGGTCATAACAAATCTGATGATATTAACTACATTCACAACACTAACAGCTGGGAAGTGACTAATTTTTTCTTAATTTCAGTGTTTACTTAATCACTCGTTTATGACCTTATCACAACACTGCTGCTATAACCGACCAATATCTGTATTTATTAATATTTCAGATCACACAGTTAACCCAATAAACTGTTTGTATATTTTGTGTCAACACTGCAGCCAGCAGCCTGATCAGCTGACTGCTACCCTCCCTCACTCAACATTCATTCAAATTTAAATTGTAATATTCTTGATCTTATCACATTATTCACACTCTTGAAAGCTGTTGCACTCTTGTAAGTATGTTCATTGATTCACTCACGTACGATGACCGCTAATAATATCTTAGGACAGCCACTAGAACGCTAAATCCTGGGAGCACTATTTAGCGATACTCCTTCACATGTGTGTGTGTGTGTGTACTCACCTAGTAGTGTGTGTGTGTGTGTGTGTGTGTGTGTGTGTGTGTGTGTGTGTATGTGTGTGTGTGTGTCTGTCTGTGTGTGTTTACTCACCTATTTGTGGTTGCAGGGGTCGAGTCTTAGCTCCTTGCTCCGCCTCTTCACTGGTTGCTACTGGGTCCTCTCTCTCCCTGCTCTGTTGTTCTGATGCAACATATGGGAATCTTTATTAAGGAAACGTTTCGCCACACAGTGGCTTCATCAGTCCAATACAAAAATTCCCATATGTTGCATAAGTGTCTCAATCTTTAACTTGTCGGTTTTTCAAACCATTCATCACAACTGTCAGACACTGCAGCATCATGGGATCTTGTTACAAAGAATTCTTCAACACTTGTTCAACCTTTGGACGAAGACCTACTTACACTAGGGGATGGTACCACTATGACCCCTCCTCCTCCTGCTTCGCCTCACCTGTCTACAGTATATAAGCCACGTCTACCGCCCTATGCTATACATTCTACAAGATTGATGGGCTGAACACATCGACTCTAGGCTGAGGGACTGATTACCTCAGACTCCTCCTCTCCTTATACCTTTCTGCTTTGTATTGGACTGATGAAGCCACTGTGTGGCGAAACGCTTCCTTAATAAAGATTCCCATATGTTGCGTAAGTGTCTCAATCTTCAACTTGTCGGTTTTTCAAATAATTCATCACAACTGTCAGACACTGCAGCATCATGGGATCT
>NC_091298.1:43095082-43110082 GCF_038502225.1 Cherax quadricarinatus
AGCTGTCTGGGCACAGATGACTATGTACATCTTTAAAATGTTAATAAAGTGGGTGCAGGATTTTCCTTAATTGTCCTGCTAAAGTAAGAAATTGATTGTCTCTCATTAAGCTACACTACTGCAACACTGGTCTCTTGCAAGGAGTCGCATGACCATGACACACGCTCGTACTGCATCTGGAATCAAAATGTTGATGCAGAAATGCAGAAGCAAGACACCTTCAGCCCCTCTGGAGGGTTGAGTCTCTCAGAGGGCTGAAAGGGGCTGATACACCTCTCCTGGAGAAAATTTCCCCAAAATGGGGGCAGCGGAGGTTCGCTGCAGGTGAACTATTCATTGCATAACATTAATTTGATTTTCTCACTCGCAACTACTGCTGCTTGTCTTATCTGAACAGCTTTAGTCTGTGGTGTTTCGGAAGAAATACTAATTTTCTTTTTGATCTCAACACTGTGTAATTCTAATGGAACTAGTTTTTTTTTATCGTTCACTTATTCGCTACACCTTTGCTCAAAGCATCAACTCTCCTGATGATTCCAATTTGCATTAGGATATATGGTCACAATTTTTCCAAGAGGTCATTATGACCTCGGTCCATCATTGTCAATAATCATTATGTCAACAGGTCTTAAGGACTTATGATTTTCAGGAACACCAGCACCATAGAAGTGTTCTCTCAATGAGGTAAGATAGTCTTCTCGCCAAATTTTCACCCAGCGTTCAATCACTTCATTAATGTGTTTGAAATTACGTCTGAGTTGCTCTGGTTCAAAATAAGTAGGATCCTCTACGATTTCTTTATTATTCATGGGAGGAACAGGTTCTACCCTTCTGCCAAGGAGCAAATGAGATGGACTTAAGACATCTAAATTGCCAAGATCGTCTGTTGACTCTTATTTTCTATTTCAGTCACAACTGTACAAAATTCTTCTTGGTCGATTCTCTGACGATGAAGAGTCTTCCTTAAACAACGTTTTACAATGCCAATCATTCTTTCATAAAATCTGCCGTGCCATGGAGGTTTAGGAGGAATGTATCTCCAACGAAAATTGCGTTGATTCAGCATCTGTTGTACTTCTGGCTGATCAAAGATCTTGCTTATATAAGCAGCACCAGCAACAAAGTTCGTTGCATTGTCTGAAATCATCAGTCTGGGACATGCCCTTCTGGCTGTAAACCTTCTAAATAATTTGATAAAAGTTTCAGCAGACATGTCAGTGGCTACTTCTAGATGTACTGCTCTAGTCGTAGCACAAGTGAACAAACAGATGTACACCTTGATGGGAACTTTGTCAACTGTTTTGGTTAAAATTATTGGTCCAGTGCAATCTACACCTGTCACCTCAAATGGAGTGACATGACAAACTCTTTCAGAGGGATATGGAGATGGACCTGGATACTGATATACTCGCATATCGTAGTGACGACAGTCCCTACGATATGCGACATTGAGGTATCAAGTAGGATTGTAGTATATGACAAAGTGTGTCATTTACCCCACTTGTGGGCGTTTTGTACAATCAGTTTTGTTAGCCAATAATTCTTGGGGATCAATATTGGATGTATGGCTTCTTTAGGTTGTGAAGAATTATGAATTCTTCCTCGACATCTTATAATCTTTTCTGAATCGAGATAAAGTCCTAAAGAATTAATCATAACAGGTTTCTTTGGGGGATTTATCTTGTTTCCAGAAATTTATATTGAGTAGAGAAAACATCTCTGCATTAGTTTCACCCAGTATTTATAGGGTTCAAGATATTCATAATTAGGTTTTATTGCTTTAATGAATTTAAAGACAAGAGCTGTATTACAACCCAGGAGTCCCAAAGGCCTGCTATCCTGGGTGTAAAGAAAGCAAAATAAACACAGAAGAAAAACTTTTGATTTGTATTATCCTTCACCAGTTTAGAACAGAAGCATGTACACTATATACACTATGTACAGCAATAGGTATTAGTGCACTCCACGGTAAGCAAGGCATAATAGAAGCCACTAGAGAGCAGACTTTGCTTCAACCAGCTCTAGAATGGGAATGACAAGGGCAGACAGGTGTGTGGTACCCACAACACCTCTGCGATTGCCAAAGCCATCTTCTCATTGGCTGGAACCTGGGTACTGATTGAACGATGGGGCCCCATCATCAATCCTTAGCACCTGGTTCGCTGGTTTGGGGAGATAGCCTTGCAATGAGGCTGTGTACATGCGCCGAATAAAGGTTACATACTCTTTGTATGCCATATCCCCACCCCGAGAGGGCTCAGGAATAGGCTCCCACCTCCCATTGGTGACCGTGCCACCATGGCACCATATAATGGGACCGCCTTTCCTCTCAACCATCCAACTCTTAGATAGATTTCAGCTTTATTCACGACAAAAAGCCAACCCCTAAACTTAGAGCAAGACAGCAGACAGTAGGGCTCACATAGGTCCAAGACATGGGCAGACGGTAGCCCGCACCCCCTCACTAAAAAAAACCCACACAATGCTACAAAAAAAAAGAGCTTAAACTGGTCACCACAGGTCCCTAACACATCCTAACGTATACAATTTTTAGATTCTTGATAAAGAGTCTGCCAACTTATTTTCTTTGCCGGCAATGTGCAATATTTTGAGAGAATAGAGTTTCAGTCGTAGACTTCATCTCATGAGCCTCGTATTGTGGTTCTTCATGGCTTGGAGATATACTAGAAGGTTGTGGTCACTATAGACAGTGACCACCTGCGAAGTCTAGCCCACGTAAGTAAGTAAGTAAGTTTATTCAGGTATACACAAATACAGTTACATAGAATTATCATACATAGCAGCATGTGTGTAGAGAACCTAGGATAACCCAAAAAAGTCAGACAGAGTGACTTATTTCCATTGCTCCAAAGCCAGTACCAGCACGAGGGCTTCTTTTTCAATGGTAGAGTAAGCACTCTGATGGGGCTGGAACTTTGCAGAGAAGAAAGCCACATGCTGCAACTCCTCGTCCCCGTCTTGCAACAGTACTGCTCCAACCCCAGACTCACAAGCATCAACCTGTAATGAGAAAGGTTTGGAGAAGTCTGGAGACAGGAGAATGGGTGCAGTACATAATCTTTTTGCTTTCGTAAAAGCAATTTGGCATTCTGGGGTCCAACTAAAGGCACTATAATATCTGAAAATTTTTTACAGAATCTTCTGTAAAATCCTATCATTCCTAGGAAACGTTGAAGAGATTTTCCATCATATGGAACTGGATTATCCTTAATGGCAAGAAATTTAGCAAAATTAGGAGCAACTTTGCCACTACCTACTTCATGGCCCAGAAAAGTAACTGTGGCCTGGCCAAAGGAAGACTTAGATAAATTAATAGTTAAATGGGAACTCTGAAAGGTCTCAAAGAGAGCCTTAAGCCTAAATAGGTGTTGATCACATGTATCAGACACCACTACGCGGTCATTTAGGTAAGCTGCCGTACCTTCAAGTCCTTTAATAGCCTGATGGATAAGTTTCTGGAATGAAGAGGGGGAGATTTTCATTCCGAAGGGGATATCTGTACATTGATAATGACCTGATTTCCTTCGCCTTATCCGTCTAAGGTACCTGACAGTAACCTTTAAGGAGATCTAACTTGGACACATAAGTAGCCTTACCCACAAAGTCAATTACGTCGTCCATACGAGGAAGAGGGTAAGCATCTGGTATTGTGACCTCATTCACCTTACGGTAGTCTGTACACATACGAAAACCTCCATCAGCTTTTTTAACAAGGATTTATGGTGAAGCTCATGGACTGGATGACTCCTCCACTAAACCATACTCTAACAGAAATTCTACCTCCTGCTGAAGTAGCTTCTGCTTTTCAGGATTAGCTCTGTAGGGGGAGAGTTTAATAGGTTTAGAGTTTCCCACATCTACGTCATGATAACCTAACGTACATTTTTTTCGGCACATCTGAAAAAATATTAGGGTATGACTGTAGAAGCGCAGTTAAACTTGTTGCTTGAGTTTCAGAAAGCCCCACCATTAAAGGGCTAGGATCCTTGGAAGCTTGACATTAATTTCAGAAATAGAGTGCAAAGAGTCAGAGTCGTCCTCAGAGGCAGAGGACAGAGTCATTACTGGGACTTTATCTGGTGTACGAAAAGATTCTAATTGATTCATGTGATAAGTTTTAGTTTTTGAGGTCTTGTCAAGGGGAGATACCACATAATTTACATCAAATAATTTACTTACAATTTGCATAGATCCCGTAAATCTAGCTTTCAAGGTGTGGCCAGGTATAGGTTCCTGTACCAACACCTTGTCTCTTGGATGGAAGGAGCAGAATTGTGCATTTATGCCATACTCTCTGTTTCTTGTTTTGAGCTACCTTTAAATTAGCCTTGGCTAACTGACGTGCCACCTGCAACCTTGAAGACGGGTTGTAAAATGTTGAGCTAACGTCTCCCTTCCATCCTTCTTTGAGCACCCGAAGAGGACCTCGTACATTGTGGCAAAAGATGAGCTCAAACGGACTGTACCCGGTAGACTCCTGCACAGTTTATCTTATTAAAAACAGCAACAAAGGTAGTGATTCATCCCAGTCTGTAGGAAAATGCATACAAAAAGTTCTCCTCATGGTTTTTAACGTCTAATGGAATCTTTCCAAAGTGCCTTGGGACTGAGGATGATAGGCAGTGGATAAGTTGTGGATTATCCCTAATCTGGTTAATTAATGCTTCCCTAAATGCTTTGGCAATGAAGGTAGTGCCTTGATCACTTTAAATAGGTTTAGGAATGCCAAAACAAGAAATAAATCTGGTTAAAGCTTTGAGAATGGCTTTTGTATTAATACTGCGCATGTGAATTCCTTCTGGATATTTAGTTAGTCTATCCATAATGGTAAATAAGTACTGATTTCCAGACTTTGAGTTAGGTAGTGGACCTTCACAATCTATAATTAAATCTGCAAAAAGGTTCTCCATCAGCAGGAATAGGTTGGAGTGGTCCAGGTTTCCCTACTTGCTGACATTCTCGGCAACATCGGATATGATTCTTCACATCCTGCCTTAATTTTGTGATTCTATATAATGTTTTAGTAATTCCTTGGTGACCTAATAAAGTATTTTGAGCTATATTCAATATCTGAGGTCTAAACTTTGTTAAAACTACTAACCTGTCTCACAGTTGCCGGCCCTCTATCTCCTTACCAGTCTCAGTGCAGATCAAATAGTCGTTTTTAAGTTTATACTCGACAGGATGATTCGAAAAGGATTTACGCATGGCTGCCTGAAAATCGAAATTCAGAGAAGGGTCCTTTCGCTGTTCCTTCCGGAAGGACAGTCCCTCGGGCATGGAAAAAGATGTCTGGCAATCCTGCAACCCTGGAATAGGAAGGCTTGATCTGGGTGTGTTCACATAATTTACGGGGCCCTGGCCAGTTTTCCTCGTAAAACAAATTGGCTATTCCGAGATCAGAGTCGTCCAAGGATAGGTCAGTATTCTCGCCAGACAACCCTTGGGATGTTGCTCGAGTTATCGCCAACACCGGAGAAGAATTAATCATTATGGGTTCAGGACATACACTGGTAATGTTATTACCCAGTAATAACATGGCATATTTCATAGGAAATCCTTTGGATACACCTACTGTCAAACATTCAGTATAATATTTGCACTGTTCATAGATTCTATGCAAGGGGACAGAAAAAATAGCTCCTCCGAAGGCTTCAAACAAAACGGAGGATTGTAATGAAGTTTTTTCAGAGAGGGGAAGTACTCCATCTCTTATAAGTGAGTAATATGTTGCAGTATCTCTAAAGGTTTTGACTTCAGTTGTTTGAGTCTTCCTGAAGGGAAATACGACTTTGACAATAATAAGGAGCCATCCCTTTCTCTACTTCTTTCAGGGACATGTTACTAGCTAGGGACACTACAGATTTTCCCTATGGGTTCCGGTTTTTGGGAGCAGTTGGGACGGATGTGACCTACTTTATTACAGAGGAAGCAGGCGACAGGCTTACCCTTAACTCCCTGCTGACGTTGCAACTTGTGTCGCTCTGGTTGGTGTCTCACTGGATACTGTTGTTACTGTTGTCGAGTTGCACCTTGTTGAGTGGTTTGTCTCTCACCAGGTGGACCATAAGTTGAGTAGCGTGGCTCACCAGGTAACTTAGTTGGCTGACGTAGACGTTCTCCCTCCGGCTGGCACTTCGTCCTCCAAGGTTGATGATCTCTGCTCTTGCCAGGCTGTTGAAAAGAGAGAGATGGGACCGCTTGAACAAGGAGCGGTTAGTTTCCAAGGTATCAGCCAACCTGGCTGCCTCCAATGTAGTGGTTAAGTCACGATCCTGGTCCCACAGACTCCAGAAGGTTGTCAACCAAAATAAGCTGCACTAGATCATGGAAGGTAGCAACACCACTTGCTTTATACCAGCCGGTAAAACCTTTGGTCTGCTGTCGCACAAAATCAACCAGGGATTAACCAAGCTGTCGTCTGCCTAATTTAAATGACTCTCTATACTTAGCTGGGATACATGTATATGCTCCCAAAACTGTGGTCTTCACCACTTTATAATCGGAAAAATCAGTGCCATTTAACACTGACGTAAATTCCTATGCCTTACCAAACAACGCTCTGTGAACCAATGACGCCCAATGCTGTTCCAGCCAGCTCAAGGCTTGAGCCTGATTTTTGAAACTTTCGTAAAATTGTTTTGGTTCTGCGTCATTGAAGCGGGGAACAAACTGTACTGCTTTCTGTAAGATGAAATCATTTATAACTTGCAAAATCTGCCTTCTTTCTTTTTCCCTTTCAAACTCTTCCCTGGCAAATGCCCTCTGTCCCCTAGTCTACTCAAGATTGATTTTCGCCAATTTAAGTGCCAACGCCGCTGATTCGCCTTCGGACAACCCTGCTGCACTAGACTGACGATTTTGCTCCGTTGATGTATCATCTTTCTCCTGCGAGAACATCGGGGTTTTATTCCTGGCTCCCATAGAGGGAGGAGTCTAATGTGCCATCTCCTCTTCCTGAAGTTTATTGATTACAAGTGTACAAAGTTGTGCAGCTGTGAGAGTGCATTCATAATCAATGCCAATGGAACGAGCAATTTGCCAACAATGCTGTAGGGACAATTTAGGCAAGTTAAGTATATGCCTACATCAGACGTCTGACTCATCTAGGTGGCATACCCCAATGTATAAGTTAATTACTATGCACAGTACAATTGCAGAATACCTGTACCCCAACGTAACACGTTATTTGCAGAACACACTTAGCTATGCACAATATGACTGCAGAATACGCACATACACTTGCAAGGTGGATACACAATAGCAAAGCTGACTGCAAAATCTTCACACAACAAGATTGACCGTAGTAAAGCGAGCACACCGAACAAGCTAATAGCGAGCTGTTGAACGATCATACAATAGCAAGGCTGACCAATAACAAGGCACTCCACGGTAAGCAAGGCAGAATAGAGGCCACTAGAGAGCAGACCGTGCTTCAACCAGCTCTAGAATGACAATGACATACAGGTGTGTGGTACCCACGACACCTCTGCAATTGCCAAAGCCTTCTTCTCATTGGCTGGAACCTGGGTACTGATCGAACGATGGGGCCCCATCATCAACCCTTAGCACCTGGTTTGCTGGGTGGGGGAGATAGCCTTTCAATGAGGATGTGTACATGTGCTGAATAACGTTTACGTAGTCTTTGCATGCCACAAGCTGTAACTCTTCAGAGTTTACCTAATAATGAGTATTTAGACCCATCAATGACTATTTCTCTTGTGTCTGCAGTATTTACACTGATTTTTTTACTGTGTTCAAACAGGCTGTTTCTTCCGGCCCGTGAAGCCATAATTTATTATCCACAAATTTCTTGAGTGGGACACCACGTGACAACATGTCAGCTGGATTCTCTTGATTAGAGACGTGGAGAAAGAGATAATACCCCTCTGCATCTCTTTTATTTCTGCTACTCTATTCTGTACATAGATCAACTTACTCTTATTATTTCTTAACCACTGGAGAATTGCTTCATTGTCACTGCAGATCACGGTTTTTTGAATAGTGAGGTGATCAAGTACTTTGTTGAAATAGACAGCTAATTTTGTGCCTACACTGAGTGCTGTCAGTTCCAATTGTGGTACTGTTCTGACCAAGATGGTAGCTACCCTGGCCTTTGAAGTAATTAGTGTACTTCCTTCAGCATTACTCATGTAAGCTACAGCGCCATAATCTCTGGTTGAAGCATCACAAAACATATGTAATGTGTACTTGTTTCTAACCTGACCTATTTTTCTGGTAAATTTAATTTGATGAAGCTGTTTGAACTCCGTGGATATTTCATCCCATACTTGACTCATTCCTAGAGGCAAGTTCTCATTCCATCCTATTTTGAGCTTCCATTTATCTTGCACAAGCTTTTTACTTTTATGGTAATTTGTGAGATGAGTCCTAGAGGATCAAAACATTGTAATACCTCTGACTGTAAACTACGATTGGTGAGTGTACTGCATGATTTATTGTTTATCCTTTTGAGACTCAAAGTGTCTTCCTGTGTGTTCCAATTAAGTTCCATCACATTGTTGCAATCAGGAATTTCAGCTTCAGGGAAATCTTTTTTGATAAGTTCCCTTAATTGTGTTGAAGTTGTATTCCATATCCTTAGAGGCATATTTGCTTCCTTCAAATTCAAATCCTTCTCTTTATTCACAGTACCTTGAAGATTGTCCACACAGAAACTTTTCTTTAAGATTTCTCTGAAGGGACTTTCAGATTTTTTCAAATGTGTATTTAGAGTAGCTGCTAGCAAGAATGGAGAGGATCTTGCACCAAACAATACTGACTTGAAGAGATAAGTTCTCGCAGGACTTTGAGGATCATGTGAATTTTCAGGGCACAAGAATCGAGTATAATCTCTATCTATTTCTTGTAGTCCTACTCTTAAGAAAGCGTTGGAAGTATCGGCCATGTAAGCTTATGGGTTTGTGCAAAGTTTCATAAGCATGTCTCCAAGCGTCTCAGTTAATGAGGGTCCTGTCATCAGACAGTCATTACGACTTGCTACATCTTTATTTGCACGTGCGCTGCAATTATGTACAACAAGTAGTGGAGTGGTTTCAGAATCTTTTCTGACTCCATGGTGAGGGAGATAATGAACTTCTCTCTTCAACTTATCTTCGACTACTTCCTCGATGAAGAATTGAGACACTTATGCAACATATGGGAATCTGTACTGAAGAAACGTTTCGCTACACAGTGGCTTCATGAGTCTTATACAAAGCAGGAAGGTATAAGGAGACAAGGAGCTTGAGTTAATCAGTCATTCAGCCTGGAGTCGATATGCTCAGTCCAACAATCTTTTAGAAAGTACAGCACAGAGCTGGCTTTCAAAACCATTCATCACATCTGTCAGTCACTGCATCATCATGGGATCTTGATACAAAGGATTCTTCAAAATTTTCCAATCTCAGAACGAAGACCTACTTAAACTAGTGGATGGTACCACTATGACCCCGCCTCCTCCTGCTTCACCTCACCTGATTACAGTATATAAGGCACTGCTACGGCCCTGTTGTTGTTACAGTGTGACTGGTACATGTATCACTTTATGTTGAATATTTTGTAATGTTTTCTATGTTAAAATAAATCAATAATTTGACAAATTATTAACATTCATAGCATAATACAGAGTGGATAACTGAAATAATACATGGAGTTACACTCGGCGGCCATTTTAAAAAACAAGATGGCCGCCAACTCAATCAACAAGTTTTTGAGCCTCTGTATATAACATTTCTTCGCAATATCTACTTACTGTTAAAATTTCACATATTTGTTCAGCATTTCACATAAAATTCCGTATTTCACTGCACTATATACTGTAACTTACCACCGTTCTTTGAAACGAGCTGAAATAAGATAAAAGCTGTAATTCTGTAAACTTGTAGAGGGTAAAAAGATGTCCCATAGTTCATAGTAGTTGTATTGTTTACCTTAACAGACACGAGTTGATAGTATTATAGTGCGTCACAACAAGCACAGATAAGTAAGTTATCTTAGAGATTGTAACAGAAAGAGAATATTAGTTGTCCCACTATTTATGGCATATATTACCTAAACATTTTCGTGTTTTTCATTAAAAAATTTTGAGTTAACAGGTACATAACACTTCATAATGTTTTAAAACTGTAAATATTTTTAAATTAATACTCATTTTCTTACTCATCTAAATGAAATTTGTCCTCATTCCTTTCTTTGATGTTTCTGTGTCTGTTTTTTCTTTACTTCTTCGTAGGATGTATTCATCTTTACTAGAGGCTTACTAGAGGCGGCAAGAAAGAAAAGAGAGAAAATAGACTAGGCACTGAATTCATGACAATAGAGGTAAGAAAGGTTAAGTGGTTTGATCACTTCGTTAGAGATTTATGGTAATAATGTTTGTCATATAGTGATAACGGAATTTTGTTTTGTCCCTTATTCTTTCTGTGGGATACACTAGAAGAGCTGTGAAAATTTTGATTTTTTTCTTTCATACCAATACCAGGTCAGCAACGGAGGGATGGTATTGGTACTGTGGACTGATGTGACACATCCTTGCTCGAAGCTACAATGGTATCACTGTGCAGGTGTTAATGTAGTTGCATGGGAGTTGCTCTTCCTTGCAATAATCAATAGATTTATCAAGGTGCAAGTGTTTCAACGGCGTGATTCGTCACTGCTAGGAGGATGATCTGGGTCACTGTGCAGGTGCTCGTAGTTGCAGGGTTGCCGATATTCTCTGCCAAGGAGCTACAACCGTATGACTGTGCAAGTGTTATTGTAGTTGCCGGGTTGTGGCTCTTCTCTGCCAGGAGTTACAGCTGTATCATGGTTCAGGTGTTACTGAAGTTGCAGGGTTGTGGTTCTTCTCTGCCAGGAGTTACAGCTGTATCATGGTTCAGGTGTTATTGTAGTTGCAGGGTTGTGGTTCTTCTCTGCCAGGTATTACAGCTGTATCATGGTTCAGGTGTTATTGAAGTTGCAGGGTTGTGGTTCTTCTCTGCTTGTAACTACATCTGCATCACTGTAGCTGTAGGTATATGCTTCTCCCCTTGTTTGAAATAGAGGTGAATCAGAGCGTAGGTGTTGGTGGTGGTGGTGGACTCTGATCTTCAGCTGCTCGGAACTGCATCAATATCACAAGGTACGTAGCCACAAAACTAGCAACCTGCAATACCAAATAATAATGCAAACGTCAAGGAATATTATACTCACAAGTAACAGAAATCTTTAACTTGGATGTGTTTTGTTACCCAGAATGAGTGATAATGCTCTTGGTGAGAAATACGAATTCCAACAAAAGTTTTAAAATGTTGTACATGTGTCTTTCTTACCAAAGTATTTAAGTACATAAAACAATGAATTTTTCACAGGATTTGTATGAATTTCTTTCATCGGTAATACATTCACTACTGTGTATTATGTTCACTCACATCGACCAGTCTGGCCTTGGCCAAGACGAAGAAGCCACCGACGCTAAAACCTGGATAGTTGTCCAACAGGTCCAGCAGGAACGTCAACTGAAACATAAACCAGAATTATACAATAAATTATTCAAGATAAATAACAAAAAAGGCACAATACCGTGACTGGAATGATACACAAATAACCCGCACATAAAAGAGAGAAGCTTACGACGACGTTTCGGTCCGACTTGGACCATTTACAAAGTCACACTAACCAGAAGTGGAGCAGGACGGCTATATATAGGCAGGAAGAGGTGGTGGTGGTGGTGGTAGTAGTAGTAGAAGTAGTAGTAGTAGTAGTATTAGTAGTAGTAGTAGTAGTAGTAGTAATAGAGGTAGTAGTAGTGGTAGTAGTGGGGAATGAGGAGGAGGAGTCAGTCAAATACAAAGGAAGGGGAGCACTGCAAGGGATCTAGGTGCCCACAGAGGGAGAGCAAGCACACAGAGGTGGGTGATAGGGGAAGTGGTGAAATAAATAAAGAAGGAACAGAAACACGAGACAGAAGAAAGAAAGACAACCCAGAGGAGAAAAAGGAAAGAGGAAATGGGAAGAGGGAGAAGAAGAAAAAGAAAAAGAAAAAATGAGGATTCAGGTTAAGTCACGGGTGTTCTGAAGTTTGGAGCATTTTACAATGTAGTGGGAGAGGAAGGCATCTACAGAGACGAAGCCAGGGCTCAGATTCATACAAGGAAAGTTGTGTATTAGAGAGGATTCAACTAGTTCTGCCCCCTTCCTTCTCCCACTTCCTGAAAACCAACCCACTGGGCACTCCCTTTCCTGATCATGCCCGTCTCCTACTTCAACAGCTCATTCTTTCTACTAAATCACAGGTTGAAGATGCCTTCTTTACTTTCCGTCAACGTCAACGTGCTCTCTTTGCGGCTCTACCACAGGATCTCTGTAACCTTCTCTCTACCATTGCCTTTGACACTGCTCGCCTGAATACACAAATTCATTCTTATAAACTACAGAATAAACTTCAACGTCTCATCTCAGCTAGCCCTTGCTCTAAATTCTCCCTCACTGACTGTGTTACTAACCTGTCTTCTGTCTCACTCTCTCAGTATGAGTTTGAACTTCTTGGTTTTGGCCTTTCCTTTGCCACTTCGCCCACCCCTCGTGCTGGTATTGCCCTGATTAGCTCTTTTGATTCCTTTCGTCAATCTCGCTCCCGTAATCTTCCTGACTTGTCTACTTTTCCTGGCGCTCTCCTTCCTGCTCTTGTTAGTCTGTTTTCTAAGAATCACTACCTTCCACGCCGTTACCAACTTGCCCTTTCTTCTCTTAAATCCAACATTAACATTGTCATACTATCTTCTGACAAAGGTAATTCGGTAGTTATCCTTGATCGCGAGGATTACCTCCGTAAAGCTGATGTCTTGCTCTCTGACTCACGTACCTACACTCCTCTCGTTTCCAACCCTCTTGATCGCATCAAGAGAGCTTTCAACAAGAAACTAAGGACTCTCTCCGACCTCTGTTCTCCTGACTTTGACCTTGTTCAACGGTTTCGTGTCATCTGTCCCTCTCTTCCCTATTTCTATGGCCTTCCCAAAACTCATTAACCTGATATTCCTCTTCGTCCTATCATATGCTCTAGAGGTTCTGTCTCTTATTCTCTTGCTTCTTGGTTGGCCAAAACCCTCACTCCCTTTCTTGGTACTTTTTCTCCTGCCCACCTCCGTCACTCTGAAGACTTCATTGAATGGGTTCGTTCTCTCGCAACCTGTAAGATGCTTAGTCTTGACGTTGAGTCCCTCTTCACCAATGTCCCTCTTGATGATGTCCATGATTTCCTTAGAGAGAAGGCACATGAAGGGTTTCTACATCTCCCTATACCTACTGATGTCTTTCTTGATCTTATCCGCTTCTGTGTGGACTCTAATTCCTTTTCCTTCCAAGGGAAATATTATTCTCAAACCTTCGGTGTCGCTATGGGCTCTCCTTTCTCTACTGTCCTTGCTAATCTTTACATGGAATACTTCGAGACTGTTCTTCTTCCTACCCTCGATGTGCAATCTTCACTCTGGCTCCGCTATGTTGATGACATCTTTGCTCTGTGACCTCATGACTCCAGTCTCTTCCAACCTTTTCTTGAAGCTCTTGATAATCTTGCCCCTTCCATTAAGTTTAAAGCTGAATGGGAATCTAATTCCTTGCTTCCTTTCCTTGATGTCCATGTCCACCGCTCAGATACAGGTTTTTCCTTTTCCGTTTACCGAAAACCTATGCACAGTGGCATGTACATTCACTACTTTTCCTATCATGCTTCCCCTGTCAAGAAAAGTGTTCTTATCTCCCTCTTTCTCCGTGCCCTCCTCATCTGTGATCCTCAGTTCATTCCAGCAGAAATTTCCACTCTTCATAATTCGTTTTCCCGTCTTGGCTACCCTTCCCATTTCATAGACTCTGCCCTCTCACGTGCTAAACGTAATTTCTTCTCTCCCAAACTCTCTACTCCTGGGAACTCTTCTGTCCTCTGCCTTCCCTACATTTCCGGTCTTTCTAATCTCAACAATTCTCTCCGTCCCTTGGACATCAAGCTTACCTTCCACCAGACTAACACTCTTCGCACTAATCTCGTTCATACCTCTCCTCCCTCTACAGATGTTCCTGGTGTCTACTCTATTTCTTGCTCCTCCTGTCCACTTCAATACTTCGGAGAAACTGGTCGATCTCTTTCTGACAGACTTAGGGAACACAAAAATAGTGTTAGGCTTGCCGACACTAACAATGCTCTTTTCTGTCACGTCAAAGATCATAGCCATCCTATAGACTGGTCTTCTGGTAAAACTGTCTTCCATACTTCCAACTCGAACAGTCGCCATCTAGTTGAATCCTCTCTAATACACAACTTTCCTTGTATGAATCTTAGCCCTGGCTTCGTCTCTGTAGATGCCTTCCTCTCCCACTACATTGTAAAATGCTCCAAACTTCAGAACACCCGTGACTTAACCTGACTCCTCATTTTTTCTTTTTCTTTTTCTTCTTTTCCCTCTTCCCCTTTCCTCTTTCCTTTTTCTCCTCTGGGTTGTCTTTCTTTCTTCTGTCTCGTGTTTCTGTTCCTTCTTTATTTATTTCACCACTTCCCATTTCACCCACCTCTGTGTGCTTGCTCTCCCTCTGTGGGCACCTAGCACCCTTGCAGTGCTCCCCTTTCTTTGTATTTGACTGGCTCCTCCTCCTTATTCCCCACTACTACCACTACCACTACTACTACCTCTACTACTACCTCTACTACTACTACTACTACTACTACTACTACTACTACTACGACTACTACTACTACTACTACTACTACTACTACTACTACTATTACTACTACTACTACAAGGGCTCTGGTGGCCTGGTGGTTAACGCTCGCGCTTCACACGGTGAGGGCCTGGGTTCGATTCCCAGCCAGAGTAGAAACATTGGACGTGTTTCTTTCCACCTGTTGTCTATGTTCCCCATCAGTAAAATGGGTACTTGGGTGTTAGTCGACTGGTGTGGGTCGCATCCTGGGACACTGACCTAAGGAGGCCTGGTCACAGA
>NC_091298.1:43115082-43140082 GCF_038502225.1 Cherax quadricarinatus
GCTGATTCCGTTCCATTGAGGACTACACTTAGAGATCTACCATGAAGGTAATCACTGAGGAGACATAGCGTAGAGCCTGCAATTCCCAGTGCTTGAAGTTTTGCTAAGAGGCCCTGGTGCCACACCCGGTCGAAAGCGCCAGCAATGTCCAGTGCTACCACACAGCTGACTTTGGATTCATCCAGTGACTGGTGCCACTTAGTGGAGAGGTTTAACAACAGATCAGCAGCAGAGTAACCTTTCCTGAAGCCATATTGACGATCACAAAGTAGTGAGTGGTAGTCAAAAAAATCTGTCATTTGTCTTGAGATTATTGTCTCAAGGATCTTACCAGTGATTGACAGGAGTGACACTGGTCTGTAGTTGCTGATTTCTGCTCTGCTCTTCTTTTTGTGAACAGGGACTACATTTGCCTCTTTCCATGGAGAGGGCCATTTGCACTGTACTAGGCAGTGCTGAAAGATGCGAGTTAGAGGTGCTGCTAGCTGGTCTGCACATCTTCTCAACAATCTTGGGCTCAACTTGTCTGGGCCCACAGCCTTTTCCTGGTCAAGTGATTTAAGAAGGAAATGCACCTCCTCCTGCCTTATTGTCACCACTGACAGTTTTGACACAGTTCTTGCAGCTAGCCAAGGAGGGTCCCTTGCTGGATCAGGAACTTGCATTTTGGTAGCAAAGTGTTCAGCAAAGAGGTCCGCCTTCTCTTGACTACTAGTAGAGGTGGTCCCATCCTGTCGATTTAGAGGTGGAATAAGTTCATCAGGCAGATAACCTTGTCTGTCCTTGACCAGGGACCACCAGGTTTTGGAGCCTACCCTACCTGATGCTAACTTTCTTTTAGTGTCCACCTCCCATTTAGCAATGGCCCACTTTTGAACATCACCCATATGCCTACAGGCTTGCATGTGCAAGTTCCTGTTATAGGTGGTAGGATGTCTCTTATACCTTCGCCATGCTTTGTACTTAGCAGTAGCAGCCTCTCTACAACGAAAGCCAAACCAAGGCTGATCTGTAGGCTTTGTCACATATTGCCGGTGAGGAATGTGTTCTTGTTGCAGATTAAGGATGTGTCCAGTGAAGGCTTTCACTTGGTTGTCAACATCCCCCTGGAGAAGAGCATTCCAGTCGGTGGTGGCGAGCTCAGAGCAAAGGGCTGGCCAATTATCTCTTTCCCATAGCCAGGTTGTGCGTGTGGACTCCTCACCTCGTTCTGTTGGGATCTTAAGTGTGGTAAAAACAGCCTTGTGGTCAGACGATCCAACGTAGCCGAGGGGTTGACAAGTGACTATGCCTTCTGCCAGATCACTCACTACTGGGTCAAGGGAGGAGCCAGAGATATGAGTAGGGAAATCAACAAAGTTTCTCATGTCAAACACTGCAAGAAGGTCATCAAAGTCCCTCTGTATAAGGTGCTGGTTGAGGTCACCAACAATTATAATATGTTGACAGTTGTGTTGTAGCAGAAGGGAGTCAATATTTTCCATTAGGAAGTTGATAGGGTCTGCATGTTGCCACTGAGGTCTGTACATTGCACATGCTAGTACAGAGGTACTAGTGTTTATACAGAGCTTGAAGAACATCATTTCAAGATGTGTAGGGGTGGCAACATCTATGTGCTGGGCATGAACACTTTTAGAGAAGCACACAGCAACACCACCTCCTTGCCCTTGCCTGTCTCTTCTCATCCATGAGGTGTAGCCAGCAATTCTTGCAAAATTTTCTGGAGTCCTGTCATCCAAAAATGTTTCAACAACAGCTATCATGTCTGGACGTCGAGTGTTCACAAAGCTATGTGTGAGCTCTCCAACATTAGTAATGAAACCTCTAATGTTGGCCGACAGGATGCTGATAGACTGGCTCCTCATGATGAAGTGGTCAGCTTGAGGTGGTGGGTGTGTAGGGAATGTAAGGTGCCTGCCCTTGAGAGAGGTAGGGTACTGAGGCAGCTGCAGGGATATAGGTCTGTGGTCTTGTATAAGGCCCAATCCCACCTGCTGGGCTGGGATAGGAGTAGCTAAGTGGGTGACGTGTGAGAGTGTTTACCAATTCAGAGATCCTGCTGGTTTGTTCTGAGAACAGGTCTCTAAACAGGTGGCCCTGTCTGTCAAGTTCCTTTTTCTTCCGACACTGGTCCTCCTTATGTCCTTTCTTGTAGCAGTAGTTACACCTGGTATCTCGCAGGCAGTTGTTGGCAGAGTGCCCCTTCCGGTGACAGCGAGAGCACAGCCTAGGTGCCTGGGAGGGTGGACTAGGATTTGTTGCACCTCCTGTGTTTCGCAGATTTGTCCTCAGATTCTGCCGCTGGAACTGTGTTAGTGGAGGGTGAGACGGCTGTAGATGTCTTCCTCCACCACGTCCTCCTCCACGTCCTCTACCCCGCCCTCTACCAGTTCTGACAGATGTGTCCCTGCTGTTCGTACTTCGGCGCAGTAGGTGATCAGGTGCAGTGATAGTTCCCTGATCACTAACTGCACCGTTCTCTGGTGGAGAAACTCCTGGCTCAGAACTTGCTGTCGAAACACTACTACCAGATTCTAGAATAGTATCGGCAGGTGTGCTGACAGGTGTAGGATCAGAGATGGTATGTGCACTGTCAAGTAGACTGGCAGTGGCTGAAGCAGAGATGTCAGGTGTAGGAGAATTAACAGATCCAAGGCTTCCCACGTTGCTGGGAAGAGGATTTGTTCCCTCTGTGGTGGTCAGAGGAATTGTGTTAGAATTCCCAAAGGTAGTGTTTTGAGCTCTGCCAGTCTGTGGGACCTTAGCGATGACAGAATTCCACCAGTCGTTTACCCCTGAGTTAAGCTCAGTGTGGGACTTCCAGTCTTTGTCAATAGTGTCGCCATCAGCTGAGCAGCTTATGTCACTTGATGCAGGCTTGCACTGACCTTCTACAATAGCTTGTAGGTTATCTAATGATTTGAGGAGCTCATGAAGTGCTTCCCTGTGATGGATTATCTTAGCTGCAACTTTACAACACAGCCCAAGAGGGCAGTCTTGATCTTTGGACAGGAGTCCCTGAGGTAGGACTTCTGAACCTTCCTCCTGTAGCTCCAGGCTTGTATCCACATATACCACAGGATTATGGATATCCTTAAATTTTCTGAAATTTTCAACCTGGCTGCAACAAAATTCTCCTTCTGGAGTGCAATCTGTGTGTCAGTAGTTGGAACAAGTAGGCTCACATCCAAGAAGATCTTTGTCCCTTGTGGTATACCCACAAACACTGCAGTATCTACTGGGACAATAGCCAGATAGCGTAGATAATCTTGCTATTTTGCGGTGTGAAGTCATCCCAGAGGAGGTTTGTAGGTTTGAAGTTCACAGGAGAGAGAGAGGGTGGGTGGTGATGTCGTGGGGTGGAGTGTGGGTGGGTGGGGGTGTTTATAGCCGGTGGGTAGTGAGGGCGGGCGGCAGTGGGCCACTAGCTGGAAGTGTTGCCTTCTCACTATCACTTAATAAACACTGTTTATGCTATCCACTTTTCCACTAAAGGAAGATGTTACACAAATCACTGTGTTGCATTGTACCAGCCACGTTGTTATAAAGCACCAGATGCTAGTACATAGCACAAAACACATATAATATTAGACGCTCACTCTGAAGGCAATAGTGAAGACACTCCTAAGGCCTGCTGCTGTCCCCTCACACCATGTCTTCATTCACCATACCACACTTAATATCACTGATATTGCTTATATTCACTTCAGTGGAGGAGTTGGCTTACTTGTACTAATGTGTTGTAAGTAGTACTACGTCACTGAACAGTTTTTATCCACACCAACCCTCGTATTTAAGTAATATTAAGAAAGTTTGTGGAGCACACTGTGACACGTCTTCACCCTCCCTCTCTCTCTCTCTCTCTCCCTCTCTCTCTCTCTCTCTCCCTCTCTCTCTCCTTCTTCCTCTCCCTCTCTCTCTCCCTCTCTCTCTCCCTCTCTCTCTCCCTCTCCCTCACTCCCATAACCCAATCTCTCACCCTCCTCTCTCTCTATAGACTTCTCTCTCCACCTCTCCATTTCTCTCTCTCATAGCCTTTTCCCTCGCCCTCCTTTCTCCCTCTCTCTCTCTTCTCTCCCTCTCCCTCTCCCTCTCTTTCTCCCTCTCTCTACCCTTTCTCTCCCCCCTCACATTTCTCTCTCTCCCCATTGGTCTTATCCCTCACCCCCATACTCCCTCCTCTCTCTCCATCTTTCTACCCTTTCTCTCTCCTCTCTCTCCCTCTTTCTACCCTTTCTCTCTCCCCCCACACCCTCTCCCTCCTCTAGCCTTCTGTCTGTGGTAATAAAAAAAAAAAAAAAAAAAAAAAAAATGGGTGGCCTTAGAGGACGGAAAACCAGAGATCTGGTAGACGAACCAGGGAGGAAAGACTGGGAGTTAGAGCTCCAAAAAAGGGAGGAAGAGTGGGGAAGGAAGATAGTAGAGCTTGGTAAGAAAATGGAGGAGCAGATAGCTGAAGAGTGCAGGAAGTGGGAAGTACAGGTCTTAGCAGCAGAAGCTAGGATACAGTGCTTAGAAGAGAAACTGCAAAGCCTGAAACAGATTAGAGAGACAAATGACAATTCAGATGTGACATCAGGAAATTCAAAGTCAGGCGCAGACAAGGGGATGGTAAGCAACAACGGAGACATGCCGTACACGAAGGCCCTATCAGACCCACGTGGGGCCAGGGAAAAGACGATGAGCACACTAAGATCAAACGACAGGTCCGAAGACAATGAAGGTATGCTATATGCAGAGATTCTAACAGCCAACTGCAGTAGCAAGGGACAGCTGGTCAGGAAAGACAGTTCACTGAGAATAGAAGTTTCAGATATGACAGGGACTGAAGGCAAGAACATGTCAATGGAAGGAAATAAAATGCCTCAGAGGAAGCAGATGGAGACTCAGTGGGAGGAGGAAAGGGCGAGGTCAGTTTTTGTGTACGGGCTCCAAGAAGCCAAGGGGGCCAACTTTGAAGAAATAAAACAGGAGGAGAAAAAATGATTGAAGGCATCATGAAAACAATAGGGGAGGGCAATATGACCCAGGTGACAAATTTTCAGAGAATAGGGTGGTTTGCGAGTGGAAGGATACGGCCTGTCAGAGTAACTTTCAAGGAAGAATCAGTTCGAACCAGGATTCTGCAAGAGAAAGCAAGACTGAGGGACAAAGAGGGGTACCAGAGAGTATACCTCGACCGCGACAGAACACAAGAAGAAAGGACTACACTGAAAGAGAGGGTACAGAGACGCAAGGAGGAACGAGAAGCAATGAAAATGAGCAGGACCCAGACACAGGAGGAAGGGCAAACACACCCCACAGAATCTCCCACCAAAAGACTCCACCCGCGACATTCCCAACGCAACTGAGCAACCTATACTACAACCCACTCACTGTTCCCTCTGCCACCAACCCCCATATCACAAACCTCACCCCAACAGCTGTCCCTTATGGGCATTCTGACCCCACCCCCATCAACACAAACCCCACCTACACCACAGCCCCATATAGGCCCCCACCAAGGCTCTCGCTCCCCCAACCCCAATATTCTTGCATGACCACAATGATAGAAAAGAAACTAAAGGTTTGGTACACAAACGCGGATGGAATAACGAATAAACATGAGGAGTGGAATGAAAGAATCAGTGAAAAATCCCCAGACATCATAGCAGTCACAGAAACAAAACTCGCTGAGACAATAACAGACACAATCTTCCCAACAGGATATCAGATCCTGAGGAAAGATAGAAGGAGTAGAGGGGGAGGAGGGGTTGCACTGCTCATAAAACACCGATGGGGATTTGAGGAAATGGAAGGCATGGACATGATTGGAGAAAGAGACTACATTGTAGGTACAATTCAGTCCGGAGAACATAAAGTAGTCATTGGAGTGATGTATAACCCACCACAGAACTGCAGGAGGCCAAGAGAGGAGTACGAAGAAAACAACAGGGTGATGGTGGACACACTGGCTGAGGTGGCAAGAAGAGCTCACTCGAGCAGAGCAAAGTTACTGGTAATGGGCGATTTCAACCACAGGGAGATCGACTGGGAAAACCTGGAGCCACATGGGGGTCCCGAAACATGGAGAGCCAAGATGATGGATGTGGTACTTGAAAACCTCATGCATCAACATGTCAGGGACACAACCAGAGAGAGAGGGGAGGATGAGCCAGCAAGACTGGATCTTGTGTTCACCCTGAGCAGTTCAGACATTGAGGACATCACTTACGAGAGGCCCCTTGGAGCTAGCGATCATGTGGTTCTGAGTTTTGACTATATAGTAGAGTTACAAGTGGAGAAGGTAACAGGAACTGAAGGGGACAGGCCAAACTATAAAAGGGGGGACTACACAGGTATGAGAAACTTCCTGCAGGAGGTTCAGTGGGACAGAGAAATGGTAGGAAAATCAGTAAACGAGATGATGGAATATGTGGCAACAAAGTGCAAGGAGGCAGAGGAAAGTTTTGTTCCCAAGGGAAACAGAAATAATAGGAAGACCAAAACGAGTCCTTGGTTTACCCGAAGGTGTAGGGAGGCAAAAACTAAGTGCAACAAAGAATGGAAAAGGTACAGGAGGCATAGGACCCAGGAAAACAAGGAGATTAGTAGAAGAGCCAGAAACGAGTATGCACAGATAAGGAGGGAGGCCCAGCGACAGTATGAAAACGACATAGCATCGAAAGTCAAATCTGACCCGAAACTGCTGTATAGCCACATTAGGAGGAAGTCAACAGTCAAGGACCAGGTGATAAGGCTGAGAAAAGAAGGTGGAGAACTCACAAGAAACGATCAAGAGGTATGTGAGGAGCTTAACACGAGATTTAAGGAAGTATTTACAGTAGAGACAGGAAGGACTCTGGGGGGACAGACCAGATGGGGACACCAGCAAGGAATACACCAACAAGTGTTGGACGACATACATACAGATGAGGAGGAGGTGAAGAAACTGCTAAGGGACATCGATACCTCAAAGGCAATGGGACCGGACAACATCTCCCCATGGGTCCTTTGAGAGGGAGCAGATATGTTGTATGTGCCACTTACCACAATCTTCAACACATCCCTGGAAACTGGGCAACTACCTGAGGTATGGAAGACGGCAAATGTAGTTCCCATTTTTAAAAAAGGAGACAGAAAAGAGGCACTAAACTATAGACCTGTGTCATTGACGTGTATAGTATGCAAAATTATGGAGAAGATTATCAGGAGGAGAGTGGTGGAGCACCTGGAACGGAACAGGAGTATAAATGCCAACCAGCACGGATTCACGGAAGGCAAATCCTGTGTCACAAACCTTCTGGAGTTTTATGATAAAATAACAGAAGTAAGACAAGAGAGAGAGGGGTGGGTTGATTGCATCTTCTTGGACTGCAAGAAGGCCTTTGACACAGTTCCTCACAAGAGATTAGTGCAGAAGCTAGAGCATCAGGCGCATATAACAGGAAGGGCACTGCAATGGATCAGAGAATACCTGACAGGGAGGCAACAACGAGTCATGGTACGTAATGATGTATCACAGTGGGCACCTGTGACGAGCGGGGTCCCACAGGGGTCGGTCCTAGGACCAGTGCTATTTTTGGTATATGTGAACGACATGACGGAAGGGTTAGACTCAGAAGTGTCCCTGTTTGCAGATGATGTGAAGTTAATGAGGAGAATTAAATCTGATGAGGACCAGGCAGGACTTCAAAGAGACCTGGACAGACTGGACACCTGGTCCAGCAAATGGCTTCTCGAATTTAATCCTGCCAAATGCAAAGTCATGAAGATAGGGGAAGGGCACAGAAGACCACAGACAGAGTATAGGCTAGGTGGCCAAAGACTGCAAACCTCACTCAAGGAGAAAGATCTTGGGGTGAGTATAACACCGAGCATGTCTCCGGAAGCACACATCAGTCAGATAACTGCTGCAGCATATGGGCGCCTGGCAAACCTGAGAACAGCATTCCGATACCTTAGTAAGGAATCATTCAAGGCACTGTACACCGTGTATGTCAGGCCCATACTGGAGTATGCAGCACCTGTTTGGAACCCGCACTTGATAAAGCACGTCAAGAAACTAGAGAAAGTACAAAGGTTTGCGACAAGGTTAGTTCCAGAGCTAAGGGGAATGTCCTATGAAGAAAGATTAAGGGAAATCGGCCTGACGACACTGGAGGACAGGCAACGACAGTACGAAAACAACATAGCATCGAAAGTCAAGTCTGATCTGATACTGATATATAGCCACATTAGGAGGAAGACAACAGTCAAAGACCAGGTGACCAGGATGAGGAAAGAAGGTGGGGAACTCACAAGAAAAGATCAAGAGGTAAGTGAGAAGCTCAACACGAGATTCAAGGAAGTATTCGCAGAAGAGATAGGAAGGGCTATGGGAAGACAGCACAGAGGGAAACACAAACAGGGAATGTAACAGTAAAATGTTGGATGACATACACACAACTGAGGAGAAGGTGCAGAAGCTGCTAAGTGAATCTGATACCTCAAAAGCGATGGAACTGGACAACATCTCCCCGTCAGTCCTTAGAGGAGCAGAGATGCTATGTGTCCCACTAACCAAAATCTTCAACACATCCCTTGAAACTAGGCTACTACCTGAGGTATGGAAGACGGCAAATGCAGTCGCCATTTTTAAGAAAGGAGACAGAAACGTGACACTAAACTACAGACCAGTGTCAATGACGTGTATAGTATGCAAAGTCATGGAGAAGATTATCAGCAGGAGAGTGATTGAGCACCTGGAATGGAACAAGATTATAACCGACGGCCAGAACGGATTCATGGAAGGCAAATCCTGTGTCACAAACCTTCTGGATTTTTATGACAAAGTAACAGAAGTAAGACACGAAAGAGGGGGAGGGAGTTGATTGCATTTTCATGGACAGCAGGAAGGCCTTCGACACAGTTCCGCACAAGAAACTGGCGGATCAGGCGCATGTAACAGGGAGGGCACTGAATTGGATCAGAGAATACCTGACACGGAGGCGACAACGAGTCATGGCACGTGACATGGCATCACAGTGGGCGCCCGTGACTAGCGGGGTCCCACAGGGGTCAGTCCTTGGACCACTGCTGGATTTGAATGACATGATGGATGGGATAGATTCAGAAGTGTCCCTGTTCGCAGATGATGTGAAGTTAATGAGGAGAATTAAATCAGATGAGAATCAGGCAGGACTACAAAGAGACCTGGACAGGCTGGACACATGGTCCAGCAACTGGCTTCTCGAATTCAACCCCTCCAAATGCAGTAATGAAGATTGGGGAAGGGCAAAGAACATCGGAGACAGAGCATAGGCTAGGTGGACAAAGACTGCAAACCTCTCTCAAGGAGAAAGATCTTGGGGTGACCATAACACTGAGCACGTCCCCGAAGGCACATATCAATCAGATAACTGCTGCAGCATATGGGGACCTGGCAAACCTGAGAATAGCATTCCGATACCTTTGCAAGGAATCTTTCAAGACACTGTACACTCTGTACGTCAGGCCCATACTGGAGTATGCAACACCAGTTTGGAACCCACACCTGGTCAAGCACGTCAAGAAATTAGAGAAAGTACAAAGGTTTGCAACAAGGCTAGTTCCGGAGTTCAGGGAAATGTCCTACGAAGAAAGGTATAGGGAAATCGGCCTGACGACACTGAAGGACAGGAGGGTCAGGAGAAACATGATACCGACATACAAAATACTGCGTGGAATAGATAAGGTGGACAGAGACGTTCCAGAGAGGAGACACAGAAACAATGGGTCAAAATTGGAAGCTGAAGACTCAGACGAGTCATAGGGATATTAGCAAGTATTTCTTCCGTCATAGAGACTTCAGGAAGTGGAATAGCCCAGAAAGTGATGTAGTGGAGGCAGGAACTATACATAGCTTTAAGACGAAGTATGACAAAGCTCATGGAGCAGAGGGAGGGAGGACCTAGTAGTGATCAGTGTACAGACGGGGCCAAGAGCTGAGTCTCCAACCCTGCAACGACAACTGAGTACAATTAGGTGAGTACACACATACACACACACACACACACACACACACACACACACACACACACACACACACACACACACACACACACACACACAAACAAACAAACACACACACAAACATAATCTAACACATTAGCTCATAAATCCCCCACCACACGCACATTTTTACGATAAGCTGAAGCAGCTAGAACATCCCAGCAGGATAAAAACAAAATTAGCTCTCAAAAGGGAGGACGTAAAGGCAAGGGAACCGATGATGGCTGGTCGAAAAAGGAAGAATGGGTAGAACGGCTTAAGAACAAAATGGAACAACAATGGGAGAAAAGGTTAAAGGAGCTTTGCAATAACATGTTAGAGCAAATATCTGCAGAGAGCAAGAAGCGGGAATCACGAGCTGTAATAGCTGAAGCAAAAATACAGAGAATGGAGGAAGAAATGGATGTGCTGAAGCAGGATCTAAAGATGAGGTCCGAAAGGAGCAAGATGACTGAAATGGGAACAACAGCAGGCAGCGAGGGGACTGAATGAGGGGATGGATCTAAGCAGTCTTTTGCAGCAGCAATATTAGGCCATCATGGTGTCTGTGAGATGATTAGGGAAACAACTAAGGAGATGCTTAAATCAGATCCATAGATACAGAGGGAAAAGAAATGGGAAGAGGAGAGGGAGAGGTCAATAATTATTCATGGGCTTCAGGAGGCTGAAGGGCAGACCTGTGATGAAAGAAAGAATTGGGAGAAAACAGAGATTAAGAACATCATTGCAATAACAGGAGAGAGGGACATGTCTCAGGTAGAAAATTTTCACAGACTTGGGGGGTATTCGAGGGAAAAAAGAGACCAATCAGATTGATATTCAAGACAGATGTGGTACGGAACAGGATACTACAACAGAAACCACAGTTAGAGGACTCTCCAGATTATCAAAAAGTGTTCATAAATCGAGGTAGAACACGAAAGGAAAGGGAACAACTGAAAATGAGAGCAAGACAGAACCAGTGGAAGGAAAGAGAGACAGGACAGGCAATGACAAACAGGAAAACGCAGCCTTTGGGAGAACATCAAACCCAAATGCTTACAGAAACCTCTCAACCCCTGTCACCATATATCAACCAAACACAGTAAACAGAAACGAACCTCACTCCATAGCCACCACCCCCCTAAGCACTAATTCCACAATCACAGCAGCCTCCCATAATATTGTGCCCTGCCTTCCACCCTCCCAGCCTGTACCTTCCTGTTCCATCGCCCAAAATACAGTAATGGAAAGGAAGTTAAAGGAATGGTACACCAATGCAGATGGAATAACAAATAAGTGTGAAGAGTGGCAAGAACGCATCATTGATGCATCACCTGACACTAACAGAGACAAAACTTAGAGGGATGATAACAGATGCAATTTTTCCACCTGGATATCAGATTATGAGGAAAGACAGAGAGAACAGAGGAGGGAGAGGAATAGCATTGCTCATGAAAAACCAGTGTAGTTTTGAGGAGATGGGAGGAATGGAAATAAGGGAAACAGACGACTTCATTGTAGGAACACTTCAGACTGGTGGTCCAAAGGTGATGATAGCAGTGATGTATAACCCACCTCTTAACATCAGGAGAACAAGAGAAGAGTATGATGTGTGCAATAGGGTAATGGTGGATACACTAGCTGAAGTGGCCAGGAGGGTTCATATGGGTAGGACAAAATTGCTTATAATGGGGGATTCCAATCATAAAGAGATTGACTGGGGAAACCTAGAGCCACGTGGGTACCAGAAACATGGAGGGCTAAGATGTTGGAGACTGTATTGGAGAACTTCATGCATCAACATGTTAGGGATACAACCAGAGAGAGAGGAGAGGAAGTTGCAGCAAGGCTGGATCTCATATTCACCTTGAATAGTTCAGACATAAGGGATATCACCCATGAAAGACCCCTTGGCGCTAGTGAACATGATGTCGTGAGTTATGAATATCTTGTCGAGTTAAAAGTGGAGAATGCAGCAGCACGAGAACAAAGAGAAAAACCAAACTTCAAAAAAGGGGACTACATAGGAATGAGAAGTTTCCTGCATGAAGTGCAGTGGGAAAGAAAACTAGATGGAAAGACAGTAAATGAAATGATGGAAATAGTGACCACTAAGTGCAGGGAGGCAGAGGAAAGGTTCATACCAAAGGGCAACAGAAAAAATGGTAAGACCAGAGTGAGCCCATGGTTTAATTGGAGGTGTAAAGAGGCCAAAGCCAAGTGTGTTCGAGTGTGGAAAAGGTATAGAAAGCAAAGGGCTCAACAAAACAAGGAGCTGAGCAGAATAACCAGAAAATAATATCCAAGGATAAGGAGAGAGGCCCAGAGGAAATACGAGAACGACATAGCATCAAAAGCCAAATCTGAACCAAAGTTGTTATGCAGTCACATTAGGAGAAAAACAACAGTCAAGGACCAGGTAATCAGACTGAGGAGAGAAGGAGGGGAGCTCACGAAGAGTGACCAAGAAGTATGTGATGAACTAAACAAAAGATTTAGAGAAGTACTCACAATAGAGTCAAGAATGCTTCCAGCAAACTGTGAAAGTAGGGTGCACCAGCAGGCGCTGGATACAATACACATAACCAAGGTAGAGGTGAAGAAACTGCTAGACGAACTCGATACCTCAAAGGCGGTGGGCCCAGATAACATATCTCCATGGATACTGAGAGAGGGAGCAGAGGAACTGTGTGTGCCCTTAGCAGCAATCTTCAGTAAATCTATCGAAACAGGGCAGTTGCCTGAGGCGTGGAAGACAGCACATGTAGTTCCAATTTTTAAGAAAGGGGAGAGACAGGCAGCATTAAACTATAGACCAGTGTCACTGACTTTTATAGTATGTAAAGTCATGGAAAAGATTATCAGGAGAAAAGAAGTGGAACATATTGAAAAGATTTGGCTCGTACATGACAGTCAGCACGGCTTCAAAGATGGGAAATCCTGTGTCACAAATTTACTTGAATTCTACGATAAGGTAACAGAAGTAAGACAGGAGAGAGAGGGATGGGTAGATTGCATCTTTTTAGATTGCAAGAAGGATTTTGACACAGTAACACACAAGACACTGGTGCAAAAATTAGAGGAGCAGGCAGGAATAACGGGGAAAGTATTGCAATGGATCAGGGAATACCTGACAGGAAGGAAACAACGTGTGTTGGTACGTGCTAAAGTGTCGGAGTGGGCGAATATGTCGAGTGGGGTTCCACAATGTTCAGTCCTAGGCCCTGTGCTGTTTCTTGTATACGTGAATGACATGGTGGAAGGAATATATTCAGAAGTGTCACTGTTCGCTGATGATGTGAAACTAATGAGGAGAATAAAAGTGGGCGAGGATCAGTTAAAATTACAAGGGGATCTGGACAAACTACAAGTATGGTCCGACAAATGGCTCCTGGAGTTTAACCCCAGTAAGTGTAAGGTCATGAAGATTGGGGAAGGACACAGAAGACCGCTGATGGAGTACAGGTTAGGAAACCAGCAGCTGCAAACATCAGTTAAAGAAAAGGATCTTGGGGTAAGCATTATAACGAACATGTCCCCTGAGGCACACATCAATCAAATAACTGCTGCAGCATATGGGAGATTGGCAAGTTTGAGATTGGTGTTTAGACATCTGAGTAAGGAGTCATTCATGACATTGTACACAGTATATGTAAGGCCTATACTGGAATATGCAGCGCCAGTATGGAACCCTCACTTAGTCAAACACGTCACGAAATTGGAGAAAGTCCAAAAATTTGCAACACGATTAGTCCCGGAACTGAGGGTTATGTCTTATGACTGATGGCACTAGAGGATAGGAGGAATAGAGGGGACATGACAACAACGTATAAAATACTATGAGACATTGACAAGGTGGACAAGGATTGAATGTTTCAGAGATGGGATACAGAAACACGGGAACACAATTGGAAACTGAAAACCCAGATGAGTCATGGGGATGTTAGGAAGTATTTTTTTAGTCTTAGAGTTGTCAGGAACTGGAATAATCTGGAGAGTGAAGTAGTGGAAGCAAGTTCCATAAATAGCTTTAAGAAGAGGTATGACAAATATCATGGAGCAGGGAGAATGTGAATTAGTATCGACCAGTGAAGAGGCGGGGCCAGGAGCTATGACTCGACCCCTGCAACCACATATAGGTGAGTAGGTGAGTACATATAGATGAGTACACACACACACACACACACACACACACACACACACACACACACACTACTTCCCCCCCCACACTCTGACATACACACTACTAACCTAACATACAGAACTACATAGGTTTCCCACTCTGAGGCAATCAGGATAAAACAAAAATGGGTTGCCAGAGAGCAACAAGAAAAACCAAGGGACAGGAGGAGGAAAATGCAAAGGAAGATTGGGCAGCAGAGCTCATGAAAAGGGATCATGAATGGGAAAAGAAACTAGAAGAACTTAGCATGAGAATGGAAGAGAGGATAGATATGGAAAGCAGGAAGTGGGAGGTGCATGTCAAAGCAGCAGAAGCTAGGATACAGAGTTTAGAAGAGGAATTGAAAAATCTGAAACAGCCTAAAGAACTAAAGAACATTTTGGGATTGACAACAGAGACTGCTACCTCAGCCACAAATAAGGGGACTGTAGGGAAAGAAGGGGCACAACTGCATGGAGATGCTCTATCAGAGGAGACTGTAGCAAATGAAAGAGCTAAGCTTTATGTGGAGGCCCTAACAGACAACAACAGAGCTCAAGGAAAGCCGAGAAGGGAAAATGACAGGCCACTGAGCCCAAGTACATTAGCCAGTGAAACTGATGAAAGGAAAGCTGCAGTGGAGGAAACCAAATTAAATGAGGGGATACACAGGGATATGCAGTGGGAGAATGAAAGGGTGAGGTCAGTCTTTGTGTATGGGCTCCAGGAAGTCGAAGGAGAAACATATGAAGCAAGAAAACAAGGGGAAAAAAAAGCAATTGAAAGCATCATGAAAGCAATAGGAGAAGACGATATGACCCAGCTGGAAAATTTTCGGAGAATAGGGGGGTTTGTAAAAAAAAGAACCCGGCCAGTGAGAGTGACCTTCAAGGCAGAAGCGACTCGGAACAGGATCCTGCAGGAGAAAGCACGATTAAGGGACATGACGGCATACAGGAAGGTGTATCTCGACCACGACAGAACACAAGAAGAAAGGAAGAAACTGAGAGAGATGGTACAAAGGCGAAAGGAGGAAAGAGAGGGGATGGAGAAGACAGACAGGAGATCCCAGACCCAGGAAGAAGATCAAATACAGCCTCCCTCACAACTTTCTATAGAAGCCTCCCAACCAGGTCAACCCCAGTGCAACCAAACACTCTAAATCAAAACACCCATGCCACATCCAATGCCCACACCCACTACATTACAAACTTCACCCCCACAGCAACAACCCATAGTTCCTTACCAGGTCTCCCACTTCCCCAACCCCAATATACTTCCCAGAACACAGTCTTAGAAAAGAAGTTGAAGGTGTGGTATACAAATACAGATGGAATAACAAACAAGTATGAGGAGTGGCACGAAAGAATCAAAGAGACATCCCCAGACATAATAGCACTCACAGAAACAAAACTCACCAGAATAATAACAGATTCAATCTTTCCATCCGGATATCAAATCCTCAGGAAAGACAGAGGGAGGAGAGGGGGAGGAGGAGTTGCACTGCTCATTAAAAACCAGTCGGGTTTTGAGAAAATGGAAGGAATGGATGGCATGGGCGAAAGGGACTACTTAGTAGGAACAATCCAGTCTGAGGGACATAAGGTGATAATTGCAGTAATGTACAACCCACCACAGAACTGCAGGAGGCCAAGAGAAGAATACGATGAGAGCAACAGAGCAATGATCGACACACTACCCGAGGTGGCCAGGAGAGCACACATGGGGGGAGCAAAGTTACTAGTTATGGGTGATTTCAATCACAAGGAGATTCACTGGGAAAACCTGGAGCCCCATGGGGGCCCCGAAATATGGAGAGCCACGATGATGGATGTGGTACTGGAGAACCTCATGCATCAACATGTTAGAGACACTACCAGAGAGAGAGAGGAGAGGATGAACCAGCAAGGTTGGACCTTGTATTCACCATGAGTAGTTCGGACATCGAGGGCATCATGTATGAAAGGCCCCTGGGAGCTAGTGATCATGTGGTTCTGTGCTTCGACTAAATAGTTGAGCTCCAAGTGGAGAGAGTAGCAGGAATAGGTTGGGAAAAACCAAACTACAAAAGGGGGAACTACTCAGGCATGAGGAACTTCCTTCAAGACATTCAGTGGGAGAGGGAACTGACAGGAAAACCAGTACAAGAAATGATGGACTATGTAGCAACAAAATGCAAGGAGGCAGAGGAGAGGTTTGTTCCCAAGGGAAACAGAAATAATGGGAAGAACAGAACGAGTCCTTGGTTCACCCAAAGGTGTAGGGAGGCAAAAACTAGGTGTACTAGAGAATGGAAAAGGTACAGAAGACAGAGAACTCAGGAAAATAAAGAAATCAGCCGAAGAGCCAGAAACGAATATGCACAGATAAGAAGGGAGGCTCAGAGACAATATGAAAATGACATAGCATCAAAAGTAAAGACTGACCCGAAGCTGTTGTACAGCCACATCAGGAGGAAAACAACAGTCAAGGACCAGGTAATCAGACTGAGGAAGGGTGATGGGGAATTCACAAGAAATGACCGAGAGGTATGTCAGGAGCTCAACACAAGATTTAAAGAGGTATTTACAGTGGAAACCAGTAGGACTCCAAGAAATCAGAACAGGGGGGCACACCAGCAAGTGCTGGATGAGGTACATATAACCAAGGAGGAGGTGAAGAAGCTGCTATGCGAACTTGACACTTCAAAGGCGGTGGGACCAGACAACATCTCTCCATGGGTCCTTAAAGAGGGAGCAGAGATATTGTGTGAGCCATTAACAAAGATCTTCAACACATCATTTGAAACTGGGCAACTCCCTGAGGTATGGAAAATGGCAAATGTAGTCCCAATTTTTAAAAAGGGAGACAGACATGAGGCACTAAACTACAGACCTGTATCACTAACGTGTATAGTATGCAAGGTCATGGAGAAGATCATCAGGAGGAGAGTGGTGGGGCACCTGGAAAGAAACAAGTGTATAATTGACAACCAGCACGGTTTCAGGGAAGGAAAATCCTGTGTCACAAACCTACTAGAGTTTTATGACAAGGTGACAGAAGTAGGACAAGAGAGAGAGGGGTGGATCGACTGCGTATTTTTGGACTGCAAGAAGGCCTTCGACACAGTTCCTCACAAGAGGTTACTGCAAAACCTAGAGGACCAGGCACACATAACAGGAAAGGCACTGCAATGGATCAGAGAATATCTGACAGGGAGGCAACAACGAGTCATGGTACGCGACGAGGTGTCAGAGTGGGCGCCTGTGACAAGCGGGGTTCCACAGGGGTCAGTCCTAGGACCTGTGCTGTTCTTGGTATACGTGAACGACATAACGGAAGGGATAAACTCAGAAGTGTCCTTGTTTGCAGATGATGAGAAGTTAATGAGAAGAATCGAATCGGACGAGGATCAGGCAGGACTACAAAGAGACCTGGACAGGCTACAAGCCTGGTCCAGCAACTGGCTCCTTGAATTTAACCCTGCCAAATGCAAAGTCATGAAGATTGGGGAAGGGCAAAGAAGACCGCAGACACAATATAGTTTAGATGGCCAAAGACTGCAAACCTCACTCAAGGAAAAAGATCTGGGGGTGAGTATAACACCGAGCATATCTCCTGAGGCGCACATCAATCAGATAACTGCTGCAGCATACGGGCGCCTGGCAAACCTACGGACAGCGTTCCGATACCTCAGTAAGGATTCGTTTAAGACTCTGTACACCATCTACGTCAGGCCCATACTGGAGTATGCAGCGCCAGTTTGGAATCCACACCTAGTCAAGCACGTCAAGAAATTAGAGAAAGTGCAAAGGTTTGCAACAAGACTAGTCCCAGAGCTACGGGGATTGTCCTATGAAGAAAGGTTGAGGGAAATCGGCCTGACGACACTGGAGGCCAGGAGGGTCAGGGGAGACATGATAACGACATATAAAATACTGCGCGGAATAGACGAAGTGGACAAAGACGGGATGTTCCAGAGATGGGACACAGACACAAGAGGTCACAATTGGAAGTTGAAGACTCAGATGAATCAAAGGGATGTTAGGAAGTATTTCTTCAGTCATAGAGTAGTCAGGCCATGGAATAGCCTAGAAAGTGATGTAGTGGAGGCAGGAACCATACATAGTTTTAAGGCGAGGTATGATAGAGCTCATGGGGCAGGGAGAGAGAGGACCTAGTAGCAATCAGCGAAGAGGCGGGGCCAGGAGCAGTGAATCGACCCCTGCAACCACAAATAGGTGAGTACAAATAGGTGAGTACACACACGCACATACACACACACACACACACACACACACACACACACACAAACACACAAACACAAACACAAACACACACACAGACACACACACACACACACACACACACACACACACACGCACGCACACATACACACACATACACACACACACACACACACACACACACACACACACACACACACACACACACACACACATACACACATACACACACATACACGCACACACAGACAGAGGAGAGGATGAACCAGCAAGACTGGACCTTGTATTCACCTTGAGTAGTTCTGACATCGAGGATATCATGTACGAAAGGCCCCTGGGGGCTAGTGATCATGTGGTTCTGTGCTTCGACTACATAGTTGAGCTCCAAGTGGAGAGAGCAGCAGGAATAGGGTGGGAAAAAACCAAACTACAAAAGGGGGAACTACTCAGGCTTGAGGAACTTCTTTCAAGACATTCAGTGCGAGAGGTAACTGACAGGAAAACCAGTACAAGAAATGATGGACTATGTGGCAACAAAATGCAAGGAGGTAGACGAGAGGTTTGTTCCCAAGGGAAACAGAAATAATGGGAAGAACAGAACGAGTCCTTGGTTCAACCAAAGGTGTAGGGAGGCAAAAACTAGGTGTACTAGAGAATGGAAAAGGTACAGAAGACAGAGAACTCAGGAAAATAAAGAGATTAGCAGAAGAGCCAGAAACGAATATGCACAGATAAGAAGGGAGGCTCAGCGGCAATACGAAAATGACAGAGCATCGACAGTCAAGACTGACCCGAAGCTGTTGTACAGCCACATCAGGAGGAAAACAACAGTCAAGGCCCAGGTAATCAGACTGAGGAAGGGTGATGGGGAATTCACAAGAAACGACCGGGAGGTATGTCAGGAGCTCAAAACAAGATTTAAAGAAGTATTTACAGTGGAAACCAGTAGGACTCCTGGAAATCAGAGCAGGGGGGTGCACCATCAAGTGCTGGATGAGGTACATATAACCAAGGAGGAGGTGAAGAAGCTGCTATGCGAACTTGACACCTCAAAGGCGGTGGGACCAGACAACATCTCTCCATGGGTCCTTAAAGAGGGAGCAGAGACATTGAGTGTACCATTAACAAAGATCTTCAACACATCATTTGAAGCTGGGCAACTCACCGAGGTATGGAAGATGGCAAATGTAGTCCCAATTTTTAAAAAGGGAGACAGAAATGAGGCACTAAACTACAGACCTGTTTCACTAACGTGTATAGTATGCAAGGTCATGGAGAAGATCATCAGGAGGAGAGTGGTGGAGCACCTGGAAAGGAACAAGTGTATAATTGACAACCAGCATTGGTTTCAGGGAGGGACAATCCTGTATCACAAACCTATTAGAGTTTTATGACAAGGTGACAGAAGAAAGACAAGAGAGAGCGGGGTGGATCGACTGCATTTTTTTGGACTGCAAGGCCTTCGACACAGTTCCTCACAAGAGGTTACTGCAAAAGCTAGAGGATCAGGCACACATAACAGGAAAGGCACTGCAATGGATAAGAGAATACCTTACAGGGAGGCAACAACGAGTCATGGTACGTGACGAGGTGCCAAAGTGGGCGCCTGTGACAAGCGGGGTTCCACAGGGGTCAGTCCTAGGACCTGTGCTGTTCTTGGTATATGTGAATGACATAACGGAAGGGATAGACTCAGAAGTGTCCTAGTTTGCGGACGATGTGAAGTTAATGAGAAGAATCAAATCGGATGAGGATCAGGCAGGACAACAAAGAGACCTGGACAGGCTACAAGCCTGGTCCAGCAACTGGCTCCTTGAGTTTAACTCCGCCAAATGCAAAGTCATGAAGATTGGGGAAGGGCAAAGAAGACCGCAGACACAATATAGTTTAGATGACCAAAGTCTGCAAACCTCACTCAAGGAAAAAGTTCTGGGGGTGAGTATAACACCGAGCATATCTCATGAGGCGCACATCAATCAGATAACTGCTGCAGCATACGGGCGCCTGGCAAACCCACGTATAGCGTTCCGATACCTCAGTAAGGAGTCGTTCAAGACTCTGTATACCATTTACGTCAGGCCCATTCTGGAGTTTCCAGCACCAGTTTGGAATCCACACCTAGTCAAGCACGTCAAGAAATTGGAGAAAGTGCAAAGGTTTGCAACAAGACTAGTCCCAGAGCTACGGGGATTGTCCTACGAAGAAAGGTTGAGGGAAATCGGCCTGACGACACTGGAGGCCAGGAGGGTCAGGGGAGACAAGATAACGACATATAAAATACTGGGCGGAATAGACGAGGTGGACAAAGACGGGATGTTCCAGAGATGGGACACAGACACAAGAGGTCACAATTGGAAGTTGAAGACTCAGATGAATCAAAGGGATGTTAGGAAGTATTTCTACAGTCATAGAGTAGTCAAGCCGTGGAATAGGCTAGAAAGTGAAGTAGTAGAGGCGGGAACCATACATAGTTTTAAGGCGAGGTATGATAAAGCTCATTGAGCAGGGAGAGAGAGGACCTAGTAGCAATCAGTGAAAAGGCGGGGCCAGGAGCTATGACTCGACCCCTGCAACCACAAATAGGTGAGTACAAATAGGGGAGTACACACACACACACACACACACACACAAACACACACACATACACACACACATACACACACACACACACACACACACACATACACATACACATCCACACACACACATACACATACACATCCACACACACTCACACACACATACACACACACACACAAACACATACACACACACATACACACACACACACACACACACACACACACACACACACACACACACACACACACACACACACACACACCCATGGGTATTGAGAGAGGGAGCAGAGGCGCTATGTGTACCCCTAACAACAATATTCAATACATCTATCGAAACAGGGAGATTGCCTGAGGCATGGAAGACAGCAAATGTAGTCCCAATCTTTAAAAAAGGAGACAGACATGAAGCATTAAACTACAGACCAGTGTCACTGACATGTATAATATGCAAAATAATGGAGAAGATTATCAGGAGAAGAGTGGTGGAACACCTAGAAAGGAACGATCTCATCAACAGCAGCCAGCATGGTTTCAGGGACGGGAAATCCTGTGTCACAAACCTACTGGAGTTCTATGACATGGTGACAGCAGTAAGACAAGAGAGAGAAAGGTGGGTGGATTGCATTTTCTTGGACTGCAAGAAGGCGTTTGTCACAGTTCCACACAAGAGATTGGTGCAAAAACTGGAGGACCAAGCAGGGATAGCAGGGAAGGCACTACAATGGATCAGGGAATACTTGTCAGGAAGACAGCAGCGAGTCATGGTACGTGGCGAGGTGTCAGAGTGGGCACCTGTGACCAGCGGGGTCCCGCAGGGGTCAGTCCTAGGACCAGTGCTGTTTCTGGTATTTCTGAACGACATGACGGAAGGAATAGACTCTGAGGTGTCCCTGTTTGCAGATGACGTGAAGTTGATGAGAAGAATTCACTCGATCGAAGACCAGGCAGGACTACAAAGGGATCTGGACAGGCTGCAGACGTGGTCCATCAATTGGCTCCTGGAGTTCAATCCCACCAAGTGCAAAGTCAAGAAGATTGGGGAAGGGCAAAGAAGGCCGCAGACGGAGTACAGTCTAGGGGGTCAGAGACTACAAACCTCACTCAAGGAAAAAGATCTTGGGGTGAGTATAACACCAGGCACATCTCCTGAAGCGCACATCAACCAAATAACTGCTGCAGCATATGGGCGCCTAGCAAACCTCAGAACAGCATTCCGACATCTTAATAAGGAATCATTCAGGACCCTGTACACCGTGTACGTTAGGCCCATATTGGAGTATGCGGCACCAGTTTGGAACCCACACCTAGCCAAGCACGTGAAGAAACTAGAGAAAGTGCAAAGGTTTGCAACAAGACTAGTCCCAGAGCTAAGAGGTATGTCCTACGAGGAGAGGTTAAGGGAAATCAACCTGACGACACTGGAGGACAGGAGAGATAGGGGGGACATGATAACGACATACAAAATACTGAGAGGAATTGAAAAGGTGGACAAAGACAGGATGTTCCAGAGATTGGACACAGTAACAAGGGGACACAGTTGGAAGCTGAAGACACAGATGAATCACAGGGATGTTAAGAAGTATTTCTTCAGCCACAGAGTAGTCAGTAAGTGGAATAGTTTGGGAAGCGATGTAGTGGAGGCAGGATCCATACATAGCATTAAGCAGAGGTATGATAAAGCTCACTGCTCAGGGAGAGTGACCTAGTAGCGATCAGTGAAGAGGCGGGGCCAGGAGCTCGGACTCGACCCCCGCAACCTCAACTAGGTGAGTACAACTAGGTGAGTACACATACACACACACACGCACATACACACACACACACACACACATACACACACACACACACACACACACACACATACACGCACACACACACACACACACACACACGCACATACACACACACACACACACACACATACACACACACACACACACACACACACACACACACACACACACACAGCAGCTGAGGGAGAGGACAAAAAAGCGAAAGGAGCTAGGAAAAGAGACAAGGATGGAACCAGCAGAGGTCAGTCAGAGCAGAACTGAACAGCAAGGGCAAGCACACACACAACTATTCTCAGAACCATACAACCTATCACACCATCCCAACACACACTACAATCCATACCCACAGCCTCCACCCAACACCGAGCTATAGAATCCCACAGTATGCCACCAGGTCTCCCACCCTCACAGGCCCCCCAAACCACAGTGTTGGAAAGGAAACTGAAGGTATGGTACACAAACGCTGATGGAATAACAAATAAGTGGGAGGAGTGGCATGAAAGAGTCAAAGAAGCATCACCGGACATCATAGCTCTCACAGAAACCAAGCTTACAGGTATGATAACAGAAGCCATCTTTCCAACGGGATACCAAATCCTGAGGAAAGACAGAGGGAACAGGGGGGGGGTGGAGGAGTGGCGTTGCTGATCAAAAATCGCTGGAATTTTGATGAGCTGGAGAGAGGAGACAGTGGAGAAGAAAGTGATTACATAGTGGGAACACTTCACTCTGGAGGTCCCAAGGTGGTAATAGCAGTGATGTATAACCCACCACAGAACAGCAGGAGGCCAAGGAAAGAGTACGACGAGAGCAATAGAGCGATGGTTGACACACTGGCTAGAGTGGCCAGAAGAGCTCATGCATGCAGGGCAAAGCTCCTGATCATGGGTGACTTTAACCACAAGGAGATCGATTGGGAGAACTTGGACCCACATGGGGGCCAAGATATATGGAGGGCTAAGATGATGGAGGTGGTACTGGAAAACTTCATGTGCCAACACGTAAGGGACACTACAAGAGAGAGAGGAGAGGATGAACCAGCAAGGCTGGACTTAGTATTCACCTTGAGTAGTGCAGATATCGAGGACATCACACATGAAAGACCCCTTGGGGCCAGTGACCATGTGGTTTTAAGCTTCGAATACACAGTAGAGCTACAAGTGGAGGGAGAAGCAGGAAGGCCAGGACGAATGAAGCCAAACTACAAGAAAGGGGACTACACAGGAATGAGGAACTACCTGAACGGGGTTCAGTGGGACAGAGAACTGGCAGGGAAACCAGTTAATGAGATGATGGAATATGTAGCAACAAAATGCAAGGAGGCTGAGGAGAGGTTTGTACCCAAGGGTAACAGGAATAATGAAAAAACCAGGATGAGCCCATGGTTTACCCAAAGGTGCAGGGAGGCAAAAAAAAGTGTGCTAGGGAATGGAAGAAATATAGAAGGCAAAGGACCCAGGAGAATAAGGAGAGCAGTCGCAGAGCCAGAAACGAATATGCACAGATAAGAAGGGAGGCCCAAAGACAATATGAAAATGACATAGCAGCGAAAGCCAAATCTGACCCGAAACTGTTGTACACCCACATCAGGAGGAAAACAACAGTCAAGGACCAGGTAATCAGGCTAAGGAAGGAAGGAGGAGAGACAACAAGAAATGACCGTGAAGTATGTGAAGAATTCAACAAGAGATTCAAAGAAGTGTTCACAGAGGAGACAGAAGGGACTCCAGAAAGACGGAGAGGTGGGGCACACCACCAAGTGCTGGACACAGTGCACACAACCGAGGAAGAAGTGAAGAGGCTTCTGAGTAAGCTAGATACCTCAAAGGCAATGGGGCCAGATAACATCTCCCCATGGGTATTGAGAGAGGGAGCAGAGGCGCTATGTGTACCCCTAACAACAATATTCAATACATCTATCGAAACAGGGAGATTGCCTGAGGCATGGAAGACAGCAAATGTAGTCCCAATCTTTAAAAAAGGAGACAGACATGAAGCATTAAACTACAGACCAGTGTCACTGACATGTATAGTATGCAAAATCATGGAGAAGATTATCAGAAGAGTGGTGGAACACCTAGAAAGGAACGATCTCATCAACAGCAGCCAACATGGTTTCAGGGACGGGAAATCCTGTGTCACAAACCTACTGGAGTTCTATGACATGGTGACAGCAGTAAGACAAGAGAGAGAGGGGTGGGTGGATTGCATTTTCTTGGACTGCAAGAAGGCGTTTGACACAGT
>NC_091298.1:43145082-43155082 GCF_038502225.1 Cherax quadricarinatus
GATGTATCACAGTGGGCACCTGTGACGAGCGGGGTCCCACAGGGGTCGGTCCTAGGACCAGTGCTATTTTTGGTATATGTGAACGACATGACGGAAGGGTTAGACTCAGAAGTGTCCCTGTTTGCAGATGATGTGAAGTTAATGAGGAGAATTAAATCTGATGAGGACCAGGCAGGACTTCAAAGAGACCTGGACAGACTGGACACCTGGTCCAGCAAATGGCTTCTCGAATTTAATCCTGCGAAATGCAAAGTCATGAAGATAGGGGAAGGGCACAGAAGACCACAGACAGAGTATAGGCTAGGTGGCCAAAGACTGCAAACCTCACTCAAGGAGAAAGATCTTGGGGTGAGTATAACACCGAGCATGTCTCCGGAAGCACACATCAATCAGATAACTGCTGCAGCATATGGGCGCCTGGCAAACCTGAGAACAGCATTCCGACACCTTAGTAAGGAATCATTCAAGACACTGTACACCGTGTATGTCAGGCCCATACTGGAGTATGCAGCACCTGTTTGGAACCCGCACTTGATAAAGCACGTCAAGAAACTAGAGAAAATACAAAGGTTTGCAACAAGGTTAGTTCCAGAGCTAAGGGGAATGTCCTATGAAGAAAGATTAAGGGAAATCGGCCTGACGACACTGGAGGACAGGAGGGTCAGGGGAGACATGATAACGACATATAAAATACTGCGTGGAATAGACAAGGTGGACAAGGACAGGATATTCCAGGGAGGGGACACAGAAACAAGAGGCCACAATTGGAAGTTGAAGACACAAATGAGTCAGAGAGATAGTAGGAAGTATTTCTTCAGTCATAGAGTTGTAAGGCAGTGGAATAGCCTAGAAAATGACGTAGTGGAGGCAGGAACCATACACAGTTTTAAGACGAGGTTTGATAAAGCTCATGGAGCGGGGAGAGAGAGGGTCTAGTAGCAACCGGTGAAGAGGCGGGGCCAGGAGCTAGGACTCGACCCCTGCAACCACAAATAGGTGAGTACAAATAGGTGAGTACATATACACAAACACACACATACACACGCACACACACACACACACACACACACACACACACACACACACACACACACACACACACACACACATACACACACACACACACACATACACATATATAAGTGGAGAGAGTAGCATAATTGGGAAAGATAAATGAGACTAAATTTGTGCCTACACGACGGATCTTTCAACCACACCCCCCCCTAACCCTCCCTCCCTCACACACAAGCACACACACACAAGGGTAGACACTCACACACACACACACACACACACATACACACACATACACACATACACACATACACACACACATACATACACACATACATAAACACACAAACACACACACACACACACACACACACACACACACACACACACACACACACACACACACACACACCCTCCACCACTTGACACAAACACTTGACACAAACACGTACCACCCCTTCCCTAACCACCTCACCTTAGCCACCTACCCCTCTCCCAAACCACCTAACCCCTCCCCAAACCGTCTAACCCCCGCCCAACAACCTCCCTCCCTCCAATAACCATCCTCCCCCTTCCCCATAACCATCCATCCCCTCTCTCCCCCAAACCATCTAACTCACTCCCCCAACTATCTCTGCCCCTCCAATAACCATCCTCCCCCTCCCCCACAACCATCCATCCCCTCTCCTAACCATCTATTCCCCTCCCCCTAACCAGGATGAGGACAAGGGGCTCCAAGGACGAATCTGAGAGGGAGGAATGGGAGATAGAGCTCAAAAAAAGGGAGGAAGACTGGGGAAGGAGACTAGATGAGCTGGAAAGGAAGATGGAAGAGAGGTTAGCAGCCGAATGCAGAAGGTGGAAGCAACAGGCCACAGCAGCAGAAATCAAGATAGAGAGATTAGAAGAGGAGCTGAGACATCTGAAACAGCACAGAGACAAAGATATTACAGAAGTAGCATCGGCAATGGCTACATCGAACACAGACAACAGGTCCGAAGGAAGCATGGAAACTAAACTGTATGCAGAGGTCCTGTCAAACCCACATGGGGCCAAAACAAAGACAGGGAGCACTCTAGGACAGAAAGAGAGGTTGGAAGACATTGATGGAACTAGGACATGTGCAAGGACCTTACCAGATACCTGTGGGGGCCAGGAGCAGGTGAGCAGGAAGGATAAACCAAGAAGCATAGGGGCCATAACGAGGGAAGGGACTGAAGGAAGGAACACTCCACGGGAAGGAACTAAAACACATCAGAGGATGCAATGGGAGTCACAGTGGGAGGTGGAAAGGGAGAGATCCGTGTTTGTCTATGGGCTAGACGAAGCTAAAGGGGAAACTTATGATGAAAGAAAGCAGGAGGAGAAAAAAGCGATTGAAGACATCATGAAGGTGATAGGCGAGGGGGACATGACCCAGGTGGCAAATTTTCGGAGAATTGGGTGGTTCACAAAGAAAAGGAATCGGCCTCTCAAAGTAATTTTCAAGGCAGAATCAACCCGAACCATGATCCTGCAGGAGAAAGCACGGCTGAGAGGCAAGCAGGAGTTCCGGAGTGTGTACCTCGACCGAGACAGAACACAGGACGAAAGGAAGACAATGAAAGAGAGAGTTCAAAAACGAAAGGAGAAATGGGAGGAAATGAAAAAGGAGAGCAGAATAACCCAGGATCAAATGGAAGGACAAGCGCACCCCCCAGAAACACCTGCAGAAGGACTCCAGCCACGACACCCCCAAGGCAACTGAACATTCCAAACCAACCATCACACACCGATCCCTCTGTTTCCACCCCCCGCACCACAGTTACAGTATTAGAACAGAAGTTGAAGGTTTGGTACACAAATGCAGATGGATTAACGAATAAACATGAGGAATGGCAAGAAAGAATCAATGAGAAGTCCCCAGACATCATAGCAGTTACAGAAACGAAACTCATGGAGACAATAACAGATGCAATCTTCCCACCAGGATACCAGATCATGAGGAAAGATAGAAGGGGTAGGGGGGAGGTGGGGTTGCTCTGCTCGTAAAAAACAGATGGAAATTCGAGAAAATGGAAGGAATAGATGAGACAGGAGAAAGAGACTACATAGCAGGTACACTTCAGTCTGGGGAACACAAAGTGGTCATTGCAGTGATGTATAATCCACCACAGAACTGCAGGAGGCCAAGAGAGGAATATGAAGAGAGCAACAGAGCAATGGTGGACACACTTGCTGAGGTGGCAAGAAGAGCTCACTCCAGCAGAGCAAAGTTGCTGGTTATGGGGGATTTCAACCACAGGGAGATTGACTGGGAAAACCTGGAGCCACATGGGGGTCCCGAAACATGGAGAGCCAGGATGTTGGACGTGGTGTTGGAAAACCTCATGCACCAACATGTTAAGGACACTACCAGAGTGAGAGGTGAGGATGAACCAGCAAGATTGGACCTTGTGTTCACCCTGGGCAGCTCAGACATTGAGGACATCAAGTATGAGAGTCCCCTAGGAGCTAGCGACCACGTGGTTCTGTGCTTTGAATACATAGTAGAGCTGCAAGTGGAGAGAATAACAGGAGTAGAATGGGAAAAGCCTGACTATAAAAGAGGGGACTACATAGGGTTGAAGAACTTCCTGCGGGAGGTCCAGTGGGACAGAGAACTGGCAGGAAAGCCAGTAAATGAAATGATGGAATATGTAGCAACAAAATGCAAGGAGGCAGTGGAAAGGTTCATTCCCAAGGGCAACAGTAACAACGGGAAGACCAGAACAAGCCCCTGGTTTACCCGACGGTGTAAGTAGGCAAAAACAAAGTGCAATAGAGAATGGAAAAAGTACAGAAGGCAGAGAACACACGAAAATAGGGAGATTAGTCGCAGAGCCAGGAATGAGTACGCACAGGTAAGGAGGGAGGCCCAGCGACAGTATGAAAATGACATAGCATCGAGAATCAAGACTGACCCGAAACTGTTGTATAGCCACATCAGGAGGAAGACAACAGTCAAAGACCAGGTGATCAGATTAAGGACAGAAGGTGGAGAACTCACAAGAAATGATCAGGAGGTATGTGAGGAGCTGAACAGGAGATTTAAGGAAGTTTTTACAGTAGAGACAGGAAGGGCTGTGGGAAGACAGCACAGAAGGGAACATCAAGAGGGAATATACCAACAAGTGTTGGATGACATACGAACAACTGAGGAGGAGGTGAAGAAGCTCTTAAGTGACCTTGACACCTCAAAGGCGATGGGACCGGACAACATCTCCCCATGGGTCCTTAGAGAAGGAGCAGAGATGCTGTGTGTGCCTCTAACCACAATCTTCAACACATCCCTTGAAACTGGGCAACTACCTGAAAAATGGAAGACAGCTAATGTAGTCCCCATATATAAGAAAGGAAACAGAAACGAGGCACTAAACTACAGACCTGTGTCTCTGACATGTATTGTGTGCAAAGTCATGGAGAAGATTATCAGGAGGAGAGTGGTCGAACACCTGGAAAGGAACAAGATTATAAATGAAAACCAGCATGGGTTCATGGAAGGCAAATCTTTTATCACAAACCTCCTGGAGTTTTATGACAAGGTAACAGAAGTAAGACACGAGAGAGAGGGTTGGGTAGATTGCGTTTTCCTAGACTGCAGGAAGGCCTTTGACACAGTTCCCCACAAGAGATTAGTGCAGAAGCTGGAGGATCAGGCACACGTAAAAGGAAGGGCATTGCAATGGATAAGGGAATACCTGACAGGGAGGCAGCAACGAGTCATGGTACGTGAAGAGGTATCACAGTGGGCGCCTGTTACGAGCGGGGTCCCACAGGGGTCAGTTCTAGGACCAGTGCTATTTTTGATATATGTGAACGACATGATGGAAGGAATAGACTCTGAAGTGTCCCTGTTCGCAGATGACGTGAAGTTGATGAGAAGAATTAAATCGGACGAGGATGAGGCAGGACTGCAAAGAGACCTGGAGAGGCTGGACATGTGGTCCAGTAACTGGCTTCTCGAATTCAATCCAGCCAAATGCAAAGTCATGAAGATTGGGGAGGGGCAAAGAAGACCGCAGACAGAATATAGGCTAGGTGGACAAAGACTACAGACCTCACTCAGGGAGAAAGACCTTGGGGTGACCATAACACCGAGCACATCACCGGAGGCACACATCAACCAAATAACCGCTGCAGCATACGGGCGCCTGGCAAACCTGAGAATAGCGTTCCGATACCTTAATAAAGAATCGTTCAAGACACTGTACACTGTGTATGTTAGGCCCATACTGGAGTATGCAGCACCAGTCTGGAACCCACACCTGGTCAAGCACGTCAAGAAGTTAGAGAAAGTACAAAGGTTTGCAACAAGGCTAGTCCCAGAGCTCAAGATAATGTCGTACGAGGAAAGGTTAAGGGAAATCGGACTGACGACACTGGAGGACAGAAGGGTCAGGGGAGACATGATAACGATATACAAGATACTGCGGGGAATAGACAAGGTGGACAGAAATATACCTCCCAGACCAAAGTCTTAGAAAAGAAGTTGAAGGTGTGGTATACAAATGCAGATGGAATAACAAACAAGTATGAGGAGTGGCACGAAAGAATCAAAGAGACATCCCCAGACATAATAGCACTCACAGAAACAAAACTCACCAGAATAATAACAGATTCAATCTTTCCATCCGGATATCAAATCCTCAGGAAAGACAGAGGGAGGAGAGGGGGAGGAGGAGTTGCACTGCTCATTAAAAACCAGTGGGGTTTTGAGAAAATGGAAGGAATGGATGGCACGGGCGAAAGGGACTACTTAGATGGAACAATCCAGTCTGAGGGACATAAGGTGATAATTGCAGTAATGTACAACCCACCACAGAACTGCAGGAGGCCAAGAGAAGAATACGATGAGAGCAACAGAGCAATGATCGACACACTAGCCGAGGTGGCCAGGAAAGCACACATGGGGGGAGCAAAGTTTCTAGTTATGGGTGATTTCAATCACAAGGAGATTGACTGGGAAAACCTGGAGCCCCATGGGGGTCCCGAAACATGAAGAGCCAAGATGATGGTTGTGGTACTGGAAAACCTCATGCATCAACATGTTAGAGACACTACCAGAGAGAGAGGAGAGGTTGAACCAGCAAGGTTGGACCTTGTATTCACCATGAGTAGTTCGGACATCGAGGGTATCATGTATGAAAGGCCTCTGGGAGCTAGTGATCATGTGGTTCTGTGCTTCGACTACATAGTTGAGCTCCAAGTGGAGAGAGTAGCAGGAATAGGCTGGGAAAAACCAAACTACAAAAGGGGGAACTACTCAGGCATGTGGAACTTCCTTCAAGACATTCAGTGGGAGAGGGAACTGACAGGAAAACCAGTACAAGAAATGATGGACTATGTAGAAACAAAATGCAAGGAGGCAGAACAGAACAGAACGAGTCCTTGGTTCACCCAAAGGTGTAGGGAGGCAAAAACTAGGTGTACTAGAGAATGGAAAAGGTACAGAAGGCAGAGAACTCAGGAAAATAAAGAAATCAGCCGAAGAGCAAGAAACGAATATGCACAGATAAGAAGGGAGGCTCAGAGACAATATGAAAATGACATAGCATCAAAAGTAAAGACTGACCCGAAGCTGCTGTACAGCCACATCAGGAGGAAAACAACAGTCAAGGACCAGGTAATCAGACTGAGGAAGGGTGATGGAGAATTCACAAGAAATGACCGAGAGGTTTGTCAGGAGCTAAACACAAGATTTAAAGAGGTATTTACAGTGGAAACCAGTAGGACTCCAAGAAATCAGAACAGGGGGGCACACCAGCAAGTGCTGGATGAGGTACATATAACCAAGGAGGAGGTGAAGAAGCTGCTATGCGAACTTGACACCTCAAAGGCGGTGGGACCAGACAACATCTCTCCATGGGTCCTTAAAGAGGGAGCACAAATATTGTGTGAGCCATTAACAAAGATCTCCAACAAATCATTTGAAACTGGGCAACTCCATGAGGTATGGAAAATGGCAAATGTAGTCCCAATTTTTAAAAAGGGAGACAGACATGAGGCACTAAACTACAGACCTGTATCACTAACGTGTATAGTATGCAAGGTCATGGAGAAGATCATCAGGAGGAGAGTGTTGGGGCACCTGGAAAGAAACAAGTGTATAATTGACAACCAGCAAGGTTTCAGGGAAGGAAAATCCTGTGTCACAAACCTACTAGAGTTTTATGACAAGGCGACAGAAGTAAGACAAGAGAGAGAGGGGTGGATCGACTGCATATTTTTGGACTGCAAGAAGGCCTTCGACACAGTTCCTCACAAGAGGTTACTGCAAAAGCTAGAGGACCAGGCACACATAACAGGAAAGGCACTGCAATGGATCAGAGAATATCTGACAGGGAGGCAACAGCGAGTCATGGTACGCGACGAGGTGTCAGAGTGGGAGCCTGTGACAAGCGGGGTTCCACAGGGGTCAGTCCTAGGACCTGTGCTGTTCTTGGTATGTGTGAACGACATAACGGAAGGGATAGACTCAGAAGTGACCTTGTTTGCAGATGATGTGAAGTTAATGAGAAGAATCGAATCGGACGAGGATCAGGCAGGACTACAAAGAGACTTGGACAGGCTACAAGCCTGGTCCAGCAACTGGCTCCTTGAATTTAACCCTGCCAAATGCAAAGTCATAAAGATTGGGGAAGGGCAAAGAAGACCGCAGACACAATATAGTTTAGATGGTCAAAGACTGCAAACCTCACTCAAGGAAAAAGATCTGGGGGTGAGTATAACACCGAGCATATCTCCTGAGGCGCACATCAATAAGATAACTGCTACAGCATACGGGCACCTGGCAAACCTACGGATAGCTTTCCGATACCTCAGTAAGGATTCGTTTAAGACTCTGTATGCCATCTACGTCAGGCCTATACTGGAGTATGCAGCACCAGTTTGGAATCCACACCTAGTCAAGCAGGTCAAAAATTAGAGAAAGTGCAAAGGTTTGCAACAAGACTAGTCCCAGAGCTACGGGGATTGTCCTATGAAGAAAGGTTGAGGGAAATCGGCCTGACGACACTGGAGGACAGGAGGGTCAGGGGAGACATGATAACGACATATAAAATACTGCGCGGAATAGACGAGGTGGACAAAGACGGGATGTTCCAGAGATGGGACACAGACACAAGAGGTCACAATTGAAAGTTGAAGACTCAGATGAATCAAAGGGATGTTAGGAAGTATTTCTTCAGTCATAGAGTAGTCAGGCCATGGAATAGCCTAGAAAGTGATGTAGTGGAGGCAGGAACCATACATAGTTTTAAGGCGAGGTATGATAGAGCTCATGGGGCAGGGAGAAAGAGGACCTAGTGGCAATCAGCGAAGAGGCGGGGCCAGGAGCTGTGACTCGACCCCTGCAACCACAAATAGGTGAGTACATAAACACACACACACGCACACACACACACACACACACACACACATACACACACACACGCACACACACACACACACACACATAAACACACTGTACACCGTGTATGTCAGGCCCATACTGGAGTATACAGCACCTGTTTGGAACCCGCACTTGATAAAGCACGTCAAGAAACTAGAGAAAGTACAAAGGTTTGCGACAAGGTTAGTTCCAGAGCTAAGGGGAATGTCCTATGAAGAAAGATTAAGGGAAATCGGCCTGACGACACTGGAGGACAGGAGGGTCAGGGGAGACATGATAACGACATATAAAATACTGCGTGGAATAGACAAGGTGGACAAAGACAGGATGTTCCAGGGAGGGGACACAGAAACAAGAGGCCACAATTGGAAGTTGAAGACACAAATGAGTCAGAGAGATAGTAGGAAGTATTTCTTCAGTCATAGAGTTGTAAGGCAGTGGAATAGCCTAGAAAATGACGTAGTGGAGGCAGGAACCATACACAGTTTTAAGACGAGGTTTGATAAAGCTCATGGAGCGGGGAGAGAGAGGGCCCAGTAGCAACCGGTGAAGAGGCGGGGCCAGGAGCTAGGACTCGACCCCTGCAACCACAAATAGGTGAGTACAAATAGGTGAGTACACACACACACACACACACATACACACACACACGCACTCACACACACACGCACGCACGCACACACACACGCACACACACACACACAGTGTTTATCCATCAGTGTTTATCCATGGGCTTCAGGAGAGAGAGGAAAGGACACACACTGAAAGGAAGCAGGAAGAAAGGAAGGAGATTGAGAAAATCATAACAGAAATAGGTGAAGAGAGGGACGAGATTGTAAATTTTCAGAGAATAGGGGGGTACTCGAAGGTGAGAAACCGACCAATCAAGCTGATTCTCAGGACGGAAACAGTGCGGAACAGGATCCTCCAAGAGAAACCACGATTGAAATACTCGGAAGAGTACAAGAGGGTGTTCCTAGACAGAGACAGAACAAAATCAGAACGACAGCAGCTGAGGGAGAGGACAAAAAAGCGAAAGGAGCTAGGAAAAGAGACAAGGAGGGAACCAGCAGAGGTCAGTCAGAGCAGGACAGAACAGCAAGGGCAAGCACACACACAACTACTCTCAGAACCACACAACCTATCACACCATCCCAACACACCCTACAATCCATACCCACAGCCTCCACCCAACACCAAGCTATAGAACCCCACAGTATGCCACCAGGTCTCCCACCCTCACAGGCCCCCCAAACCACAGTGTTGGAAAGGAAACTGAAGGTATGGTACACAAACGCTGATGGAATAACAAATAAGTGGGAGGAGTGGCAAGAAAGAGTCAAAGAAGCATCACCGGACATCATAGCTCTCACAGAAACCAAGCTTACAGGTATGATAACAGATGCCATCTTTCCAACGGGATACCAAATCCTGAGGAAAGACAGAGGGAACAGGGGGGGTGGAGGAGTGGCGTTGCTGATCAAAAATCGCTGGAATTTTGATGAGCTGGAGAGAGAAGATAGCGGAGAAGAAAGTGATTACATAGTGGGAACACTTCACTCTGGAGGTCCCAAG
>NC_091298.1:43160082-43162582 GCF_038502225.1 Cherax quadricarinatus
CTCTCTCTCTCTCTCTCTCTCTCTCCCTCTCTCTCCCCTCTCTCTCCCCCCTCTCTCTCTCCTCTCTCCCTCTCTCTCTCTCTTCCTCTCTCTCTCCCTCTCTCTCTTCCTCTCTCTCTCCCTCTCTCTTTCTCTCCCTCTCCCTCTCCCATCCCATAACCCAGTCTCTCACCCTCATCTCTCTCTATAGGCCTCTCTCTCCATTTCTCTCTCTCATAGCCTTTTCCCTCACCCTCCTTTCTCCCTCTCTCTCTTTCTCTCCCTCTCTTTCTCCCTCTCTCTACCCTTTCTCTCCCCCCTCACATTTCTCTCTCTCCCTCTTGGTCTTATCCCTCACCCCCATACTCTCTCCTCTCTCTCCCTCTTTCTACCCTTTCTCTCTCCTCTCTCTCCCTCTTTCTACCCTTTCTCTCTCCCCCCCACACCCTCTCCCTCCTCTAGCCTTCTGTCTGTGGTAATAAAAAAAAAAAAAAAAATGGGTGGCCTTAGAGGCCGGGAAACCAGAGATCTGGTAGACGAACCAGGGAGGAAAGACTGGGAGTTAGAGCTCCAAAAAAGGGAGGAAGAGTGGGGAAGGAAGATAGTAGAGCTTGGTAAGAAAATGGAGGAACGGATAGCTGAAGAGTGCAGGAAGTGGGAAGTACAGGTCTTAGCAGCAGAAGCTAGGATACAGTGCTTAGAAGAGAAACTGCAAAGCCTGAAACAGATTAGAGAGACAAATGACAATTCAGATGTGACATCAGGAAATTCAAAGTCAGGCGCAGACAAGGGGACGGTAAGCAACAACGGAGACATGCCGTACACGAAGGCCCTATCAGACCCACGTGGGGCCAGGGAAAAGACGATGAGCACACTAAGATCAAACGACAGGTCCGAAGACAATGAAGGTATGCTATATGCAGAGATTCTAACAGCCAACTGCAGTAGCAAGGGACAGCTGGTCAGGAAAGACAGTTCACTGAGAATAGAAGTTTCAGATATGACAGGGACTGAAGGCAAGAACATGTCAATGGAAGGAAATAAAATGCCTCAGAGGAAGCAGATGGAGACTCAGTGGGAGGAGGAAAGGGCGAGGTCAGTTTTTGTGTACGGGCTCCAAGAAGCCAAGGGGGCCAACTTTGAAGAAATAAAACAGGAGGAGAAAAAAATGATTGAAGGCATCATGAAAACAATAGGGGAGGGCAATATGACCCAGGTGACAAATTTTCAGAGAATTGGGTGGTTTGCGAGTGGAAGGATACGGCCTGTCAGAGTAACTTTCAAGGAAGAATCAGTTCAAACCAGGATTCTGCAAGAGAAAGCAAGACTGAGGGACAAAGAGGGGTACCAGAGAGTATACCTCGACCGTGACAGAACACAAGAAGAAAGGACTACACTGAAAGAGAGGGTACAGAGACGCAAGGAGGAACGAGAAGCAATGAAAATGAGCAGGACCCAGACACAGGAGGAAGGGCAAACACACCCCACAGAATCTCCCACCAAAAGACTCCATCAGCGACATTCCCAACGCAACTGAGCAACCTATACTACAACCCACTCACTGTTCCCTCTGCCACCAACCCCCATATCACAAACCTCACCCCAACAGCTGTCCCTTATGGGCATTCTGACCCCACCCCCATCAACACAAACCCCACCTACACCACAGCCCCATATAGGCCCCCACCAAGGCTCTCGCTCCCCCAACCCCAATATTCTTGCATGACCACAATGATAGAAAAGAAACTAAAGGTTTATTACACAAACGCGGATGGAATAACGAATAAAAATGAGGAGTGGAACGAAAGAATCAGTGAAAAATCCCCAGACATCATAGCAGTCACAGAAACAAAACTCGCTGAGACAATAACAGACACAATCTTCCCAACAGGATATCAGATCCTGAGGAAAGATAGAAGGAGTAGAGGGGAAGGAGGGGTTGCACTGCTCATAAAACACCGATGGGGATTTGAGGAAATGGAAGGCATGGACATGATTGGAGAAAGAGACTACATTGTAGGTACAATTCAGTCCGGAGAACATAAAGTAGTCATTGGAGTGATGTATAACCCACCACAGAACTGCAGGAGGCCAAGAGAGGAGTACGAAGAAAACAACAGGGTGATGGTGGACACACTGGCTGAGGTGGCAAGAAGAGCTCACTCGAGCAGAGCAAAGTTACTGGTAATGGGCGATTTCAACCACAGGGAGATCGACTGGGACAACCTGGAGCCACATGGGGGTCCCGAAACATGGAGAGCCAAGATGATGGATGTGGTACTTGAAAACCTCATGCATCAACATGTCAGGGACACAACCAGAGAGAGAGGGGAGGATGAGCAAGCAAGACTGGATCTTGTGTTCACCCTGAGCAGTTCAGACATTGAGGACATCACTTACGAGAGGCCCCTTGGAGCTAGCGATCATGTGGTTCTGAGTTTTGACTATATAGTAGAGTTACAGGTGGAGAAGCTAACAGGAACTGAAGGGGACAGGCCAAACTATAAAAGGGGGGACTACA
>NC_091298.1:43167582-43235082 GCF_038502225.1 Cherax quadricarinatus
TTGCATTAAATTAAATACCGAAGCAAGCATGGGTCACCAAACTGAGATACTCCCGCTACAAGGGCTATTAATCGCCGATCTCCACTTAAGTAACTTCGTAATGTGGGAGGGATAACACAAGAGCAATCAGACCAGTAGTCTCGTGAAGCAGGTGGTACACCGGGTTTGTTTCATGTCGAGTCAGCTTCATTGGCGTTTGAGTTAACTAGACTCAATCTTGAAACAACCAGAGAGCAGCGAACATTTGCTAAAGAGGAATTAGATCGAGAGAAGGCAAGGAGGCAGTTTAAACAGATTGTTGGTGACAACTTCTGTGTACAGAAGGCAGTGTCGTTAGTACCTCGTTTTGTTGAGTCTGAGCCTCATCTATTTTTCGATGCATTTAAAAACCAGGTTCGTGCACTGAGGCGGCCTGCGGAGCAGGCCGCCTCAGGGCAAAATCTGTAACTCTGTTGTTTACTCTCCGATTTTCTCCAGTTTTGGTACACAAGACAAAGTCGTTTCACTCTTTCTTGAAAATATTTATCAAAAATATACCTCAAACAACAACTGAGAAATGACTGATTTACTGAAAATGCCCTTGTGTCCAAGCTTTCTCTTATATGGGACTACGTAGGGTTGTTTGGACACTTGGTGCCGAGAGAACAATGCTTATACTAATATTCGTTGAGCCCTTTTCTCTAAATAAACTTATCTTTATTTCACAAAAAAATAAAGTTTGTTAGTTCCTGGAATATTGCAAAAAAAATCTGCCCTTTACTCCCACATAACTCCCAAAGTATTTGGAATATTTCCAAAATTTGCTCACCGAAAAACGGAGAAATCATTATTCTACAACTTTTGTGAGTATTATATTCCATTTAATTCAGTAATAAAGCGAGAAGCTTGGCCATTAGGTGAATAAGTTACTTCCGAGATATCGGCCGGGAGCGCCGGCCGGCCCCCGTCTCAAAAAAAAAAAAAAAAATTTCGCGAAAATCGCCTTTGTTTGGGTGTATTTCTTAGTAAACTGATGTTCTAGTGCAGTTATCCTCTTCAAAACACCGTTTTCTCTTACTCAGAGACGACATGGAGAGGAGTAACACTTTTTATATCGAAATATTCCCGATAATCTCTGGCCATATTATGGCCTATTTTATTCAGTCTAGAGTATATAACATGTTTGTATGTTATTTAGAGTGTTTATTATATCATATTAGATCAATTCTGATAGACAAATAAGCCGTAGAGTTGATATATAAGCTGATATAAGCGTAATAATGGGCGATTCCTGGCTGGCACCTCGGGCGCTGGAACACTGCCGAGCGTTCCCATCTGGTTCCCAGCTGTCGCTCAGTCTACGGATAAGTCCCGCCTACTGTTTTATGATGCCAAATAGTCAGTTATTATATTAGAAAGAATAATGCAAGAAAAGGCGATAAAAAACAAGGAAACAACTCCGAAATATATATGGGCCGTGAGCAGACTCGGTACCAACATCGCCGTCACCATACCTGATATAAATGAGTATAATTTCTTGTAGAAACGTCGTAGAACATTCATTCTGGTACCATTGTATTGCCAAAGAGTTGAGCTATTTTTCAGTATATATATAACTTAATATCCATATTTTTTCGATTTTTCGGTGAGCGCGCGCGGAAATTTCCCCTACTACCCCCTTAGGCTACACTAGTGCAAGCGGCGTTGTACTGCAAAGTGCACGAGTTCACAGCTGTTATGGATAATGAGGATTTTGCTGACTATCAGGTTGTTGAAACAATGGTTCTTGGGGCATATCAGTGTATTCCCACCAAATACAGCAGGAAATTCAAACTGTGCAAGCGTCAACTGGGTCACTCTCATATAGACTTTGCAAGGCAGCAGTCAAAAAATTTCACAAAATGGTACAAGGAGAGTGGTGTCACCAATTTCTCCGATTTAGTGCAGTTACTTTTGTTGGATAACCTGCTGGAATCTGTTGGGCCAGAGGTTAGTCTTTCCTGAAGACCATTCTTTGATCACTGCATTAGAAGCAGCCAGGCTTGTTGACATATTTGAGGCCAGCCGCTCCTTGTCCGAGTGGTCTAATATTTCTTCCCAACAGACTGGCATGAATAGAGATCGTCGTTGGTAAGTCCCTAACTGGAGGACGAAGTGGCTGGCTGAAAGTGAATAACGATGCCTACCAACTAAATCGTATGATGAGCAATGACATCAGACTCATGGTCAATCTGGTGAGCAACGACGCCAACCAAGATGAACGGTGAGCAACGGTCATCATGATGACCTACGGTAAGCATGATGAACAACGTCGGTACACAGACTGGCACCAACCACAAGGCCAACAAGCAGTCAAAGAGGTAGTACTCTATCTTTGTCATAAACCCCGCAATATTAAAACTAGATGTTCCAGTGTGAAATCAAACAGGCCCCAACCTATTGGGAAAAATCAACACGATTGTGCTTATGAACAAAAAATACGTAGATGATGGTATGGCACTATATTACGGTACGTAACACATCACCCTTCAGGAGAATGGAAAAAAAATTGATGTATCCACTTTTAGGGATACCGGGGTTTATTGTTCATTTATAAGAGAGGGAGTACTCCCACTTTCTGAAAAGACGTCATTGCACTCCTCCGTTCTCTTAGAAGCATTAGGACGAGCTGTATTTTGTCCATTTGCAAAGTAAATATTATACAGGATATTTGACTATAGGTGTATCTGAGGGATTCCCTCTGAAAGATGCTGTGTTATTGCTGAGTAATAATAACCTTAATTCGACGAAATGTCCAGAACCTATAGTGACTAATTCTTCTCCGATGTTGGCCATGACTCGAGCAAAATTCCAAGGGATGTCTATCAAGAAAGTCCCAGACCAAGCCTTTCTATTCTAGGATTGCCAGATGTCTGTTTCCATGCCCGAGGGACTGTCCCATAGGGAAGAACAGCGAAGAGATTCTTCCTTAAACTTTGCTTTTCAGGCAGCCATGGGTGAATCCCACCCAGATCCCCCAGTCAAATATGAAATTAAACGCATCTGCTGCTCTAAAAGAGACTGATAAGAAGGTAAGGGTAAGCCCCATATTTAATAGACTGGTAGTTCCTAAGAAATTTTAGTCACAGATTTTGAGCATAGCTCACAATTCCTCTTTAAGAGGTCATTTGGGAATTAAAAAACTCTGTATAGAATATTGAAAGAGTTTTACTGGCCAAAAATAAAACAATATGTGAAGAATCACATCAGCTCTTGTAGGGAAAGTCAACAAGTAGGTAAACCTGAACACACCATTAAACCTGTGAAACTTCATCCCATACCTGCAGATGGAGAACCGTTTGCCGAGCCAATCATTGATTCTGTGGGGCCATTATCAAAATAAAAGTCAGGCATTTTATACCGTTTATTTTCACCTAGACACCATCATGGACAAAGCTACTAGATATCCGGAAGCACTCCCAATGCACAGTATAAAAACTAAAGCCATTCTTAAAGCCATAACTAAATTTATATTTTACTTTGTCATTCCAAAGTCCATCCAGAATGACAGTCCCAAGGCGCCTTGGAATGATTTCATAAGACGTTAAAAACCCATAATGAGAACCTTTTGCATGTATTTTCCTACAGGCTGGGATGAATCACTTCCTCTGTTGCTGTTCGCAGTGAGTGAAACGGTGCAGGACTCAACAAGGCACAGTCCATTTGAGCTAGTCTTCGTGCACAATGTACGAGGTCCTCTGCGAGTGCTCAAGGAAGGATGGCTGGGAGAAGACGCCTGCATAACACTCTACAACCTGTCTTCAAGGTTGCAGGTGGTCCGTCTGTTATGCAGGGTTCTGCATGACATTGTAATGTACATATAGTGGAGAAGTGTGCCATAAAAGTATGAATGTTATAATTGTAAATAATAATTATATAATTCATACTGTGCATTTGGGGGCACTGTAAAGTACTCTAAATGTAATTATAAAGAAATCCTGCTAGGTAGTTATTTTCCAACTGTGTTTGGGTACGCGGGGTAAGCGTGGCTTGGGGAGTCACGGGGGATCAGCATGATGTGGAGGCTGGCGTCGGAGATGCTGTGTGTTTAAGCTAAGTTTGTAGTTGTGTACTCCTTTTGTTTAACCAACTCAAGCCATAGGCTCTTCTGTGGCTTACCTGTATGCCCACCTAGGCTCTGACATGGTCAGGGTGCTGTGGGATGATTGAGGAAATAAGAAATAGGGTTTGTAGTGGAGTAATGACGGCCTAGCGCTGACTAGGCCTACTGGTTATGGTGGCTGGACCTCCAGCCAGCTGGTTGTTGTGTACCCTCATTTGGGTGTTTAGGATTAAGGTGTTTCTAGAGTGTGTATATAATGTTATGTTGAATAAATAAATATATTTTCCTAACTGGGATTTTCGCCTAACCCTCTGTTAATCAACCCACTGAAGTAACACATACTGGTTTAGCGCTTTCTGTTTTGACTGGGATATCCCTGGGTGGCCTGTTTATGCTTGAGATGTGTGTAACTTTTACCTTTGCCCTTAGACAAAGCTCAAGCCCCCAGCTATCCCACATTTCTGCGTAACACCGTCAGTTAGCTAAGGGTAACTTAAAATCTCCTCAAAAACACTATGAAGCAGAGGTATGACAGAAAGGCAAAGTTTCGCTCCTTCAATATAGAAGACAAGGTGCTGGTACAGGAATCTGTACCTGGCTACACCTTAAAAGCTAGATTTATGGCACCAATGCAAATAATAAGTAAATCTTTTTATGTAAATTATGTGGTAGCTCCCCTTGATAAACCCACTAAAAGTAAAATTTACCACATAAATAAGATTAAAATATTTAATAACACATCTAAAGTCCAAGTAATGAATTTGTTCTCTGCTTGTAGACGACCTTGATTCCTTGTACACCATTCCCGAGATCAAAGTTAAATATTCTAATTCTGTCCTCAAGTACCCTAGCCCTTTAATGTTGGGGATGTCTAAAGATCAAATAATAAGCCTAACTACCACTAGTGTTACAATTTTATCAAACTGGATTTTCTTACAAAAAAAAATCTAATATTTTTTTGAGTATTGTAGAGAATTTGAAAAAAAAAAAGAAAAAAAAAATAGGAAATTAAAATTCGTGATTTTATGACGTTCGTAAATTTCACGAGGATAGACTTTTCGACTTTCGGAACATTTCTCAGGTAGATTTCTCATTTCAATCTTCAAAATGGTCGTTTATTTCTCGAAAATGCCTTAGTCGACTGGCTTCAAATTTTCAGTGCTGGTGAACTGTATATAGTGGAAGATTCACAAAGTATGTGGTTGTCCTATGAACAATGTTACATAAGATATTTCCAGAATTTGCTTTCGTGTGATGACCGAGGAAAATTCTGATCGGCTTCAGAATTTCAAGAATAGTGTTTCCTACTTCCAAGAAGTGTAGTGTTGCTAAAGGAGTGTTGGTCCCATTTTTGCCACTTTTATTTTCGAAATAGTATTGCAATATTTTAAATTATTGCATTAAGTGAATATGACTGACCCGACATGGTTAAAGCATTTGCTTAAGCCGGTGGGAGAATTGGACCTGCCTCGTATGGGCCAGTAGGCCTTCCGCAGTGTTCCTTCTCTCTTATGTTCTTATTATTTGTTGTGATGCTGGTGAGGAGATCTTGATTCAAAGAATTTAACCTGTCATCTCCTTGCATAAATGCATCACATTCCATAGATGCTGTATAACCACTGTATTTGTTTTTAATATATTTGTGAACAATATTAATTATTAATGTGTGATTCATTTTATGAAATGGATGAAAAATTGTTTGGATTTATGCTGGGTAGTTAGACATAGTGTTGGACTGGCTGTTGTAACTCGAGAATGTCACTTCGGGTCGGCTTTAAACTTTTGATACTAATTTGTTTTCTTCATTGAACTATTTGCCTTCATTTTTAAATTGTCAATTTTATTCATCAAAATGGTTTATTTCAAATAACAGGAGAATGTTTCTTCTTATAGAAATAAATCACAATGCTGGGTTTTATTGGCTTCTTCTAGGTTTTATCTGCATTAAATTCTGTTTATAATCTTACTTAATTCTTTTACTTGCGGACTTACTAAGCTAAACATTAATTAAACTTTGGCAAATCTGCCATTGACAAGTGATATATTTTACTCAGAGTGAAGTGCTAAATCCTTAGGGGTTTAGCGGTTTAGGGAATGGGAGGCATTCTTAATCAAGAGCCCCTCTCCAGTATCAAGGTGAAAATAATGCAGTAAGGTAAAACAACACTAAAATGGGCAAGCGACAACAAGAGTCATTCTCCAGTTACAGCACTGATGCCAACCATTCTTCGTGTTATTTACTATTTACTACATCAGCAAATTTGCCCACGTCAACCAAACTTGGGTATTATCCTGCCCTTAAGATGCATCAGCATTTAAAACTTGGGTATTATCCTGCCCTTAAGATGCATCAGCATTTAAAACTTGGGTATTATCCTGCCCTTAAGATGCATCAGCATTTAAATATCGAAGCCGTTCAGAATAGGTAAACTGAAATTTATATAATGTGATTTAACGGGAATAACAAATTACACACAGAATCATCATATCTGCAGCAACATGTTGAATGTCTCTCTCCACCGTCGTTGTACTTTCTGGCATCTTTTCTGAACATTTGGATAGATTTAAGAATGCAATGTTAGAGTGTTCAACAGACATTTGTGGATACAGGAAGATAAGTCCGGTAGGAAATAGCAGTGACTGGTGGAATTATGAGAGGTTTTTACAAAGCAGAAGTGATATAAGAAGAGAGGAGAGTAACAAGAGAAAAAGAAATAGAGGTTAAGAGAGTTGTGAGGGAATGAAAAAAAGGAGAGCAAATGAGAAAATAGGTGAGGTGCTGCCAACAAATTTTCCCCTCAAGGAAGGTTCCTTGATGTTGGTGAGGGGCTCTTGATTTAGGGAATTGGATCTGTGCTCCAGTTCCCCGAATTAAGCCTGAATGCCTTCCACATCCCCCCCCCAAGGCGCTGTATATTCCTCCGGGTTTAGCGCTTCCCCTTTGATTATAATAATAATAATGCCAACAAATTTTGCTGATAATAAGAGTTTTGGAGATCAATATGTTACGAAAGCCTAGGTAACGAATGGATTTGACAGTTATAGATAGAAGAGGAGAGTTCTTAGATGGGAAGTTGGAGGTACAGGGAAGATGGCGGGAATGTTTTGAGGAACTGTTAAATATTGATGAAGACAGAGAGAAGCTGTGATTTCGTGCATTGGGCAGGGAGATGTACTATATTTTAGGAGTGAGTAAGAGCCAGAAGTGAATGTGAGGGCGGTACATGAGGCTGTGAGGGTAGAATGAAACGGGGTAAAACATCGGTGATTAATGGGTTCAAGACAGAGAAGTTAAGGCAGGTGGGGATGTAGTTTTGGTGTGGTTGGTAATTTTGTTTAACAAATGTATGAAAGAGGGGAAGGTACCCAGGAAGTGGCAGAGAACATGGATACATTCCTCATGTAAAGACATAGGGGACAAAGAAGAGTGTAAGAATTATAAGGGAATAAGTGATATTATGGATACTGCTTAATTATAATAAATTGTATTATAAAATAATGCATTTATAGTGTGAAGATAAATTATATATAAAATGAAGTGTGAAAAAAGTGTTCCATAATTTTATATATAATGTCAATGCTTTAGTAAAGGTTTTAGAGTGACGTCATTAGCATCACTAGAAGAGAGAGAGGCCTAGCTTCTCCCTACGAGCCCCGTGAGGGCGGGGAATGTGGCTAGGCCTGGGGACAGTTGGTCCCAAAGATGAGGGTGTACTTGTACCTCCTCCCATGGGAGACTTACGTCTCGAGACACTCCCCAGATAGGGAGCCAAGGCCGGGTCACCACTACGTGGAAAAGACCCTGGTCGGAAGAATACCGGCGAATAAAAAAAAATAGAAGAGAGACAAAGAACGTGGGTGAACATGGCTGTTGAGATACCAGATGACATGTGTTTAGTGTTTTCTATTGTAATGTTTAGGTCACAGTTTGTTTCTGGGTTTTGTTTTATGCTCACGTGGGCCCTGGCCTGTTTTTGTGAGGCGTCTGTGTGATTTATGGCAAGTTCAGAAATAGTAGCATTTTTACAGCAGGCTGGAATCTGGAAGGGGAGGCGTTGGTGGTACGGCTGCCAGATGGCGAGGCCTATGACCCGTGTGGGTTTAACGTTTGGCTTTGATTGTAATTGTATATGACCTAACGTTAATTAATTAATTAATTTCTATTGTAATAAATATAGTTTGGTGATAGGTACTGAAGTCAGGTTTGTGTTGTATATATTGTTTTGTATATGTTTTCATTTTTTAATGGGCTGTATAATTTGGCCTTCCTGAAAGATCAATCTTAAGGTGATTAGTAAACATGTGTTGATCAACTATTTAACTCATAATCTTTGAGTTTACGAGGTTAGGAGTCATCCAAGGAAAAGTTGGAGAGAGGGGTAGAGGTTTTAAGTGCGAGGGACGTAGATATCCAGCAAGCTTGTATGAGTGTGTTAGATAGGTGTGAGTGGAGGCAAGTGATTTTTATGAGGACGTGCTACTGGAGTGTAAGCAAGGCAACATGGAACTGATTCAGGGAAACTTGTTAGTCGGAGTTGAGTCCTGGAGGTGGAAAGTACAGTGCCTGCACTCTGAAGGAGGAGTGAGGATATTTGCAGTCTTGACCAGCAGTATCGCCGCACCTCTAGTAAGACAGTTATGGAGTAATTGATGATGAAAGTGTTTCTTCTTTTTCGGGTCACTCTACCTCTGTAGGAGAGGGCCGATGTATGCAAAAAATAGGTTCATTATTATTATCACACTGACCTAGTAGTATCATGACTGACTTGGTTTAGCTTGAATCCCAGCCACTCAATGAGATGTTCACAGTTGTTGTTACTGTTTGAGTCATTGATTACATCCTTGACCGGACGTGAGCTAGAGCTTGCTACAGACATGTTAATGAAGATTCGTTTGTTAAATCTAGCATTTGTAGTCAAATTGATGCCACTTTCGTAGTGTATTGAACTAAATCTAGTTGGATTTTTTTTTTCATTACATTAGATTGGTGTTGTTCATTTGCTTACGCACTAGCTTGCTAATTTTTGGACTGACTCACTTTGCGTTTGATTCTCTCCAGTTTTGTGAGTTATTTAAAATTGTATTACTTCGAGTTGGCTAGTGATTGATTAATTTATATGTCACACAGGTGGACAGAGTTCTATTCAGGTATTTTATTTTTAGCTATATTATGACTATTATTTCTCATGGAAACTCGATATATATATATATATATATATATATATATATATATATATATATATATATATATATATATATATATATATATATATATATATATATATATGCAAGGAATTTACAAGAGCAGGTGAAATATACACAAACACTGATTATGTCTGAAGGAGACTCGAACCTACGAAGCTTGGAACAAGGTACGCAGTGCTTTACCAATCTACCCACACTGGACCAACACCTTGGAGTCCAGCTTGCGCTAGACTCTGATCCAAGGCAGCCAGCTTTCAGGGAGAAGGCTTACAGCTTTTCATCTCATCCCCTGCATTCATCAGCCTTACTAGAGATATTAACAATGCAAGGAATTCTCAAGAGCAGGCAAAATATCTCTAGTAATATCTCTTGTAAGGCTGATGCATACAGGGGATGAGATGAAAAGCTCTAAGCCTTCTCCCTGAAAGCTGGCTGCCTTGGATCAAAGTCTAGCGCAAGCTGGAATCCAAGGTATTGGTCCAGTGTGGGTAGATTGGTAAAGCACTGCGTACCTTGTCCTAAGGTTCGTAGGTTCGAGTCTCCTTCAGCCAGAGATCAGTGTTTATATATATATATATATATATATATATATATATATATATATATATATATATATATATATATATATATATGTCGTGCCGAATATGTAAAACTGGCCAATTAGCAAGAACTCATTTAAAATTAAGTCCTTTCTGAAATTTTCTCTTATACGTTTAAAGATATATTTTTTCCATTAATGTTAATGCAAAAATTTTTAATTTTGCACCAAAAGAATCTTAGAAAACTTACCTAACCTCATTATAACAAGAGCAATTTATTTTACCCTAGCCCAACTAAATATATTTTAAATACGTTTACAATATCAAAAATATTTTTTTCGTTAGGTTCAGAATGATTTTGGCGAAATTATTGCATACACAAATTTTCACTTGTCCTATATGGCAAGATGAGCGTTGCTATTTAAGCCAAGATCGCAAGTTCTGCCTATTCGGCACGACATATATACATGTATATACACACACATATATATATATATATATATATATATATATATATATATATATATATATATATATATATATATATATATATATATATATATATGTCGTGCCAAATATGTAAAACTGGTCAATTAGCAAGAACTCATTTAAAATTTAGTCCTTTCTAAAATTTTCTCTTATACGTTTAAAGATATATTTTTTTCATTAATGTTGATGTAAAAATTTATAACTTTTCACCAAAAGTAACTTAGGAAACTTACCTAGCCTTATTATAACAAGAACAATTTATTTTAGCCTAACTCAACTAAATATATTTTAGATTTGTTTACAATAATTTAATACTAAACAAACACAGTGAAATATTTTTTTCGTTAGGTTCAGAATGATTTTGGCGAAATTATTGCATACACAAATTTTCACTTGCCCCATATGGCAATATGAGCGTTGCTATCTAAGCCAAGATGGCAAGTTCTGCCTATTCGGCACGACATATATATATATATATATATATATATATATATATATATATATATATATATATATATATATATATATATATATATATATATATATATATATATATATATATATATATATATATATATATATATATATATATATATATATATATATATATATATATATATATATATATATATATATATATATATATATATATATTATTATTAACACACTGGCCGATTCCCACCAAGGCAGGGTGGACCGAAAAAGAAAAACTTTCACCATCATTCACTCCATCACTGTCTTGCCAGAAGGGTGCTTTACACTACAGTTTTTAAACTGTCTATAATTCATGGGATATTAAAGTGGAAAGAATGAAAGAACTTGACAGATTTATCAGATGTCTAGACAATCATAATGTAAAGGATTGTCATACCAAATTGAACAGTTGCTATCAATGCAACAAGGGAAGGCACCATAAAGTTATGTGCAGGGTTGTATGTGATTCTTATAATAAGGGTGACAGTAATGATAATGTTAATAACCCTGACACTACAGTGACTGATGTAAAGGTTGCAGCTAATGGCAATAATGATGGCCTAGCTGAGGTAGCCTTGCCGGCGTTGGATGCAATAATTCAGGATAAAGGGCATAAATCCAAAAGCATGCGGCGTCACTCTCCTCAACACTGGTACGGGCCATGTAATATATGGCAGACTACCGCCTAGTAATAATGACTAGAGGAGGTAGTGAATACAGTCACGGTGTCTTGCCCATAAATGGTCAACCCAGTACAAGTATTCTTCTATCGAGAATGATGTTGAACCAGTCTAATTTGTGGGAGCTGGACAGCATAGGGATTAATATAAATGAGGAAAGTCAAAATGATTCCTTTACTCAGGAACAATACCTGAAGGATGTTAAATATGAATCTGGACATTACTGGATGCGACTTCCGTGGAAGCTCAACCGTCCAGAATTATCTACTAATTATAGGATGGCGTATGGACAGTTAAAGGGCCCAGCTCTGCGAACTGAGCAAGACACCAAAATTGTTGACTACTTATAATGATATAATTAATAAATAGTTAAATAATAAATTGTTCTTACTTCAGGCGACGATAAATGTACACCTTAAGTGCACAGGTGGTCCACTGAGCGAAGTAATTGGGTAAATAATCTTATGTGGACAATTTCCGGGCGTGACGTCAACTGAAGAGGAACTAATGAGGATATGTGAAGGGGTTAATGAAATAATGCAGTAAGGTGCTGGGACTGACTTGGGATACTGAGAGAGACTTGTTATTGTTAAAGTCTCATAATTCCAGTATGCCCAATAAATTAATCCAGGGAGCATAGGCTTATGCCCCTGAGAGAATGGAACAGTAATTAGTCCATTTTGAGGGATCAATAAATATGGATGGCCATGGAGTTGAAGTGCCTATATGCAGTAATGTGTTGGGGCTGACTTGGGATACTGAGAGAGACTTGTTACTGTTAAAGTCTCATAATTCCAGTATGCCCAATAAATTAACCCCGAGAGCATAGACTTAGTGTCACACCTTACAATAAGAGGGAAATTGTTAATACCAGAAGCATGGAGGCTTGAGTGTGCTTTGGATGGAGCCCTACCTGAGGAGTTAACAGGTGGAAAGAATTAATGGGTGATTATGTAAATGCCAATGTTGGAGTTCCCAAGCCAGGTGGCCAGTGAAGATGGGAAAATTGTACTCCACATTATGTAAGTCGTCTAGCAACGACCTCCGCCCGGCCGCAGTGTGGAATTTTTTTTTGATTTTCCGAAGCTATAATGCCTAATAGGTGTTTAATGTGTCGATATGAGTCAAAAATGTATTTGACAATAGGATAGAACCAAGAGTTCCCTTTGCGCATGCGCTGATGTGCGGGGGTAGAGGTCGAACTGGGGCATGGGGAGGCGGGAGTGTTTTTGAATGTAGTGAGGAGGCTGGGAATGCATGGAACCAGGAAATTGGCGTTCACGGCGGCCTAAGGATTAATATAGGCCTCCTTTCATAATAGGAAGTGTCGTAACTGTTCCTGGTGGAGAGTGAGGGAACGTGATTCACAGGACCACCGTAATAAGGTGGTAGAATTAGTGAATAATGGTTCGACCGGGTGTGACTGGTGCGCGGCCATGGTGTGTGTCCAGGGGAAATACCCGTGAGTTAATCCTCACTTATCGGCCTCAGATATTAATGGAGTGACCTCTAATGTGTATAATAATTATGAGATGTTAAATCGTCTTGTGAATGGTAATGTAATCAGTGATATTAACATTAAGTTAAGAGAATGCGGGGTTGTGAAATAGATCGCCCTGCTCCGAGTGAACGCGTGATTCTCGTATCGAGGATAGTGAAGTTTTACGGAATCACGACTTCTAAACCGGGATAAACCAACGGATACCTCGTCCTGCTGGAATAAGAACCGTGTCGGTGTAGCAGGACATCGAAATGAGATGGAGAATGGTTGAAATAAGGAGTATCAATCACCCACAGTTAAGTAACCCTTCTAGTTATAGCAGACTGATACTGGCCAGTTAGGTATGTTGCAATTGGATAGGTTATGGGTGATCCAGCTACATCAAGTGACCACCAGAGAATATCTGGTAAGTGGAGAGATTATGTACAAGTGTTTTCCTTGATGGATATATCCATGTGTGACCTACCCCCCCCCCCCTTCATTCAGTTATACTAATATCATCTACACAGTCCACAAATAACTCCTTCAGAGTGCAGGCACTGTACTTCCCATCTCCAGGACTCAAGTCCGGCCTGCCGGTTTCCCTGAACCCCTTCATAAATGTTACTTTGCTCACACTCCAACAGCACGTCAAGTATTAAAAACCATTTGTCTCCATTCACTCCTATCAAACACGCTCACGCATGCCTGCTGGAAGTCCAAGCCCCTCGCACACAAAACCTCCTTTACCCCCTCTCTCCATCCTTTCCTAGGCCGACCCCTACCCCGCCTTCCTTCCACTACAGACTGATACACTCTTGAAGTCATTCTGTTTCGCTCCATTCTCTCTACATGTCCGAACCACCTCAACAACCCTTCCTCAGCCCTCTGGACAACAGTTTTGGTAATCCCGCACCTCCTCCTAACTTCCAAACTACGAATTCTCTGCATTATATTCACACCACACATTGCCCTCAGACATGACATCTCCACTGCCTCCAGCCTTCTCCTCGCTGCAACATTCATCACCCATGCTTCACACCCATATAAGAGCGTTGGTAAAACTATACTCTCATACATTCCCCTCTTTGCCTCCAAGGACAAAGTTCTTTGTCTCCACAGACTCCTAAGTGCACCACTCACTCTTTTCCCCTCATCAATTCTATGATTCACCTCATCTTTCATAGACCCATCCGCTGTCACATCCACTCCCAAATATCTGAATACATTCACCTCCTCCATACTCTCTCCCTTCAATCTGATATTCAATCTTTCATCACCTAATCTTTTTGTTATCCTCATAACCTTACTCTTTCCAGTATTCACCTTTAATTTTCTTCTTTTGCACACCCTACCAAATTCATCCACCAATCTCTGCAACTTCTCTTCAGAATCTCCCAAGAGCACAGTGTCATCAGCAAAGAGCAGCTGTGACAACTCCCAATTTGTGTGTGATTCTTTATCTTTTAACTCCACGCCTCTTGCCAAGACCCTCGAATTTACTTCTCTTACAACCCCATCTATAAATATATTAAACAACCACGGTGACATCACACATCCTTGTCTAAGGCCTACTTTTACTGGGAAATAATTTCCCTCTTTCCTACATACTCTAACTTGAGCCTCACTATCCTCGTAAAAACTTTTCACTGCTTTCAGTAACCTACCTCCTACACCATACACTTGCAACATCTGCCACGTTGCCCCCTATCCACCGTGTCATACGCCTTTTCCAAATCCATAAATGCCACAAAGACCTCTTTAGCCTTATCTAAATACTGTTCACTTATATGTTTCACTGTAAACACCTGGTCCACACACCCCCTACCTTTCCTAAAGCCTCCTTGTTCATCTGCTATCCTATTCTCCGTCTTACTCTTAATTCTTTCAATAATAACTCTACCATACACTTTACCAGGTATACTCAGCAGACTTATCCCCCTATAATTTTTGCACTCTCTTTTGTCCTCTTTGCCTTTATACAAAGGAACTATGCATGCTCTCTGCCAATCCCTAGGTACCTTACCCTCTTCCATACATTTATTAAATAATTGCACCAACCACTCCAAAACTATATCCCCACCTGCTTTTAACATTTCTATCTTTATCCCATCAATCCCGGCTGCCTTACCCCCTTTCATTTTACCTACTGCCTCACGAACTTCCCCCACACTCACAACTGGCTCTTCCTTACTCCTACAAGATGTTATTCCTCCGTGTCCTATACACGAAATCACAGCTTCCCTATCTTCATCAACATTTAACAATTCCTCAAAATATTCCCTCCATCTTCCCAATACCTCTAACTCTCCATTTAATAACTCTCCTCTCCTATTTTTAACTGACAAATCCATTTGAATATATATATATGTATATATATATATATATATATATATATATATATATATATATATATATATATATATATATATATATATATATATATATATATATATATATATATATATATATATATATATATATATATGTCTGAGGGCAATGTGTGGTGTGAATATAATGCAGAGAATTCGTAGTTTGGAAGTTAGGAGGAGGTGCGGGATTACCAAAACTGTTGTCCAGAGGGCTGAGGAAGGGTTGTTGAGGTGGTTCGGACATGTAGAGAGAATGGAGCGAAACAGAATGACTTCAAGAGTGTATCAGTCTGTAGTGGAAGGAAGGCGGGGTAGGGGTCGGCCTAGGAAGGGTTGGAGGGAGGGGGTAAAGGAGGTTTTGTGTGCGAGGGGCTTGGACTTCCAGCAGGCATGCGTGAGCGTGTTTGATAGGAGTGAATGGAGACAAATGGTTTTTAATACTTGACGTGCTGTTGGAGTGTGAGCAAAGTAACATTTATGAAGGGATTCAGGGAAACCGGCAGGCCGGACTTGAGTCCTGGAGATGGGAAGTACAGTGCCTGCACTCTGAAGGAGGGGTGTTAATGTTGCAGTTTAAAAACTGTAGTGTAAAGCACCCTTCTGGCAAGACAGTGATGGAGTGAATGATGGTGAAAGTTTTTCTTTTTCGGGCCACCCTGCCTTGGTGGGAATCGGCCAGTGTGATAATAATAAAAATAATATATATATATATATATATATATATATATATATATATATATATATATATATATATATATATATATATATATATATATATATATATATATATATATATATATATATATATATATATATATATATACATATATATATATATATATATATATATATATATATATATATATATATATATATATATATATATATATATATATATATATATATATATATATATATATATATATATATATATATATATATATATATATATATATATATATATATATATATATATATATATATATATATATATATATATATATATATATATATATATATATATATATATATATATATATATATATATATATATATATATATATATATATAAAGACAAAATACATTGGCCAAACATTCATAAAAATACAACAAAGTAAAACAACATAGGTAACTCAGAGCTCCATCTCGAATACTTCGTCCAGCTCCCCGGTGGTGGGCCGCGTGCCCAGAATGCTGCAGGCATTTCCTCTCTGGATCGCAACACTGAGTCTCTGAAAGAGGAAGCTGGTCGCCCTGTGGTCCTTGGTTTCTATGATGAGCTTTTCACCCAGCTCTTTGAGGAACTTTAGAGCACACTTGCCCCATGCTCCAAGGGTCTCCGACCCTATTGGAATGAAGTTATAACAAGGGGGAAGGTCTTCATATTTTCGGATCTTCTGGGTCTCCCTGTGGCTGGCAGCTCCACCCCCTTCCACTACGGAGTATGGCAAGTAGGTGTCTGCCAATGTGGCAGCACAGGTGTAGTCACAGGCAATCTGCTTTCCATCCTTCCAGGGTAGCATAGTGGCTCCATCAGGACGCTTTTGACTTCCATCAGACCTCTGTATCTTGTACTGTAGTCCCAGAGACAGACCTCTGTACTTGGGGTTCCCGTTCAGCTGGGCAACAGGCTGTGGCGAGGCTTCTCTTTATTATGTCATTGATCCCCTCATGTCTGGCATACGTCCCTTCTGCTGTGTGACACACGAGACCATGAAGTCCGAATTGATCAGCTGTCGCCCTGCCGCAAATACACCTATGTTCGGTGAGGATGGGGGCGGCTAGGCGAAGAGCAACACCAATCCGAATGGCCTGTGGGTCGAGATGGGTGCCCAGGGAGGAATTGGGAATATACATATATATATATATATATATATATTTATATATATATATATATATATTTATATATGTATATATATATATATATATATATATATATATATATATATATATATATATATATATATGTATGTATATATATATATATATATATATATATATATGTATGTATGTACACATATATATATATATATATATATATATATATATATATATATATATATATATATATATATATATATATATATATATATATATATATATATATATATATATATGCCAAAGCTGTCGTTCACGAGGCATCTGCCGAGTGTGCCACAGGGAATGTGCACTCAATCCCACATCTGGCAACATCCGTGCACACAATAGATGTCTAGGCTCTAGGAGAGCTCCAAATGAGAACAACCAACAGCCTCCCCCAGCAGACAGGGCTGACAGCTACCGTGACTTCACCTCTACAGAGGACCTCAAATCTGCAATCAAATTAACATCCACCAGGACTCTGACACACATCCCCAAAGCAGCTCGCCCTCAAGCTGCTAGCAAATTCACTGACCTTCTGAAGAAAGTCAACGATGCTCCTTCAAACAACAGATCCTGGCACAACTTGCTGCTTTTTGGCAATGCCTGTTTGGCTGTCCCACCAAGGTGGGACAAGTCACTAGCAACCCATGTTATTAGGGAAATAAATGCATTCCCAAGGGATGACAACCTCGTCCGTCTCCCCCCTAGGGCGACAAACACCCGCCGGGCAAATGCCAACAACAGGACACCCGGCACCTCAAAAATCAGAGCCCAAATTAGCAAAAAAATAGAAGAGGGTAATACTATTGGAGTTTTGAGACTTATAACCAGTGAGGATACCATCGCTCCCAAGGACGTCAGCACGGCGCAAGCTCTGAAGGACAAACATCCACCCAGGGCTCCCAGTACCAACATTGACCTCCCTGACATTGCAGCAGGCGAAGAACATCTAACCTTACAGGATGCTGATGTGTATAAAGCTGCTATGTCATTTCCCCAGGGTTCAGCAGGAGGTTTCACCGGTTTAAGGCCTCAACACTTAAAACAAATACTCAATCCAGCACTTGGTGAGGTTTCAGAGAGGCTGCTGTCTGAACTCACCAAATTTTCCAACCTGTGCCTGGCTGGCGGTGTCCCAGAGGCCATCAGACCCTTTTTCTTTGGTGCCTCATTGTGTGCCCTCCGGAAAAAGGATGGCGGAATCAGGCCCATTGCAGTGGGTAACACCCTTCGGCGCCTAGTCGCCAAGGCTGCAGTAAGAAGGGTGAGTCAAGAGGCTGCTGCAATGCTGAAACCAACTCAGCTCGGTTTCGGCGTTCAACAGGGCTGTGAAGCAGCTGCCCACGCAGCACGAGTATATATCAAAAACATGTCCTATGAAAAAGCCTTGGTCAAATTGGACTTTGCCAATGCTTTCAACTCAGTCAGAAGGGATGCTGCTCTCCAAGCAGTTTATAGAAACTTCCCTTCCCTTTATCCCTTCATAGAATCGTGTTATAGTGTGACTTCCAAACTATTGTTTGGGGATCATGAAATTGACTCGTGTGAGGGCGTGCAACAGGGGGACCCTCTCGCCCCCTTTCTATTTTGTTCGGTCATCAAGGAAGTCACGGAGGCACTCTCCAGCGAGCTCAATATCTGGTTCCTGGACGACGGTACCCTAGCTGGCACAACAGAATCTCTCCTGGAGGACATCAGTAAAATTAAAGACATAGGAGAAAGCCTGGGCCTTTCTTTAAACCCCACCAAATGTGAAATAGTTTCTACCAATCAACAGTTGATCCAGAATATTAGTACCGTTTTACCAGGAGCACGAGCCATTGATCCAGCCAATAGCACTCTCCTCGGTGCTCCTCTTGGGTCCAATGCCATCGATCTGATCCTAGGAAAAAAAGTCTCAGACCTCCGGACGATGGAAAGCAGGATGAAAGACATTGACACACACGATGCCTTCTACCTACTCACCAGGTGCCTGTCAACCCCAAAACTTACCTATTTTCTGAGATGCTCCCCAGCCTTCAGCAGTCCAAAACTCAAGGAATATGACTCTCTCCTGAAGGCCATGCTAGAGAGTGTATTGAATCTTTCCCTTGACGATGGACAGTGGTTGCAAGCCTCACTTCCGGTCAGGCTTGGAGGGCTAGGAGTACGCAGATCCTCCCAGATTGCTCTACCAGCTTTCCTATCCTCTTCCATTGCATCAAACGAGTTGATAAGACAAATTCTTCCTGACACCCTCAGTGACTCAGCAGGAATAGAAGACCCTAGCTATGTTAGTGCCATCACCGAATGGGAGACTCTTGCTGCTCCAGCACCAAACCCTAGTGCAGCACTGGCTCACAAACAGTCAAGCTGGGATAGCCCAATTGCTGAAAAGGTGCTTGCCAACATGCTCAGGGCTGCAACATCAGATAGGGAGATTGCCCGTCTCCAGGCTGTGAGTGCACCTCATTCCGGGGACTTCCTCCAAACAGTTCCCATATCGGCAATGGGAACGCGACTCGACCCTAAGACCCTCCGTATTGCAGTGGCTCTGCGCCTTGCTGCCCCAATTCACACAGAATATATGTGTATTTGCGGCGAAGTGCAAGCAGACCAATACGGTCTACATGGTCTTAACTGTTCCAAAACCAAGGGCTGGCATGCAAGACACAATGAGGTCAACGACATCATTAAGAGAACCCTTGCTACAGCTGGATGCCCTGCCGAGAGGGAGCCACGATCACTTGCAGCAAACAATACCCACAACCCAGCAAACCGCCCCGACGGGATCACCATCTATCCTTGGAAGAATGGCAAGCTCTTAGCATGGGACTATACCTGTGTGTCCACACTGGCTGACACCTATATCCATCACAGTGTGGGGCGACAGGGAGGAGCTGCTGACCACAGGGAGGAGTACAAGATCAGCAAGTACAGGGACATTAGCCAACAGTATCAATTTGTCCCAGTGGGATCAGAGACCTTGGGATCATGGGGAAAAAATGCAACAAGTTTCCTTAAAGAATTGGGTTCCAGACTCATCGACACCACCAGGGACCCAAGGGCAGCCACTTTCATGTTCCAGCGCCTCAGTGTCGCCATCCAGAGGGGAAATGCTTGCTGCGTACTTGGCTCACGTCCAGCCTCGGAGGAGCTGGAGGAAATTCATCATCTTTGATACATTGTGCCGTTGTATTCATGTTTATGTTTTTTTCTGTAAATGTATTTTGTTTATTAATAAATGTTCACATAGAATAAAACATATATAGGGGGTGGTAGGAGAAGAAAATTTTCAAACAGCTCCGGGGAGAACCTTGAGTTTTCTCTGAGGTACGTTTATTGTCTTCTCTGAGGATGAGGGTCCCCATTCCAGCTATAGAGGTGGTACTTCCCTATATATATATATATATATATATATATATATATATATATATATATATATATATATATATATATATATATATATATATATATATATATATATATATATATATATATATATATATATATATGTCGTGCCGAATAAGCAGAACTTGCTATCTTGGCTTAAATAGCAACGCTCATCTTGCCATATAGGACAGGCTAAAATTTGTGTTTGCAATAATTTCGCCAAAATCATTCTGAACCTAATGAAAAAAATACATTTCATTGTGTTTGTTTAGTTTTAAATTACTGTAAACAAATCTTAAATATATTTAACTGGGTCGGCTAAAATAAATTGCACTTGTTATAATAAGGTTAGGTAAGTTTTCTAAGATTCTTTTGGTGCAAAATCATAAATTTTTACATTAACATTAATGAAAAAAGTATGTCTTTAAACGTATAAGAGAAAATTTCAGAAAGGACTTAATATTAAATGAGTTCTTGCTAACTGACCAGTTTTACATATTCGTCACGACATATATATATATATATATATATATATATATATATATATATATATATATATATATATATATATATATATATATATATATATATATATATATATATATATATATATATATATATATATATATATATATATATATATATATATATATATATATATATATATATATATATATATTTACAGGTGTCTGTTCCTTTTTTTGAAATACACGATTTGTACAACGTTATACCCACCATGTACATATAAAGAACCTCACTAAGTTCGAATTTTTATTTGACCTTGAGTAGGCAGCTTGCCATTTCCTCCACTTCTTGTTTTATCAGTTTCTTAGACTCCTGAATAGAAGTATGATTTTCGGTTTATAGTTGTAGATGGGTTACCTAAAACTGTTCTATTTTGATAGCAGAAGCGAACAGGTCTCACACAGACTCACCTCTTTCTCCAGGACTGGTTGAGACGTCCACATCCTCAACGTGGACACCGTAAAATGGAATTTCTCCAGCTGTGAAGGAAACACAAAGAGTCATAGCCATTTTCTGTCAATTGTACATAGATACCTAAGACCAGATAGTGGTAAAAACAGAACGGGGTCAAAACAATGATCTCTCAGAGAGAGACAAAAAAATTTCAAAAGAATTCATACACACTAAATTGTTTTCCACCCAGTTTACTGAAGTGTTGCTTGACGCAAGTGGACAACTTCCAGTCACATAAAATTTTGGTGGTCAAAGAAAACTACACACATTCAGAAGGGAGAGGAAAGGGAAAGTGTGGGAAGGGTCGTGCTGGGAAGGGGAGAGGGGGGTAAAAAGGTTTTCTTATCAGAGGGGCTTGGACATTCAACAGGCACGTGTGAGTGCATTAGAAACAAGCAAGTGGAGCCAAGGGGTATTATATGACATGCTGTTGAAGTGACAGCAAGGAAACGTGAAGTGACTCAGAGTAATCGGTCAGTTGGACTAATGTTCAAAACGTGGGAAGTAGAGTGTCTGCATTCTGGAAGAGGGACACCCCATGGAGGAGCCGGTATAGCGCTTAGATATGATTATAATAATTATAATTGGAAGAGAGGGTGAGCTGTAATGTCTGTGTCTCTGGCAAGACAGTGACTGAGTGAATGATGACGAAAGTGTTTCTTTTTTGGGTCACCCAACCTAGGAGGGAAACAGTCGGTGTATTAATATATATATATATATATATATATATATATATATATATATATATATATATATATATATATATATATATATATATATATATATATATATATATATATATATATATATATATATATATATATATATATATATATATATATATATATATATATGTACATAGATGCATAACAACCACTGTGAAAGAATAGTGAAATTGCAAGCGCTTTCGTGACTTCTCACATTATCAAGGAACTATAAAAAACAATAAGTCAAAGGAAGACATATAAAGGGTCAAGACTACACCTCACCATCACATCCCACAATAAAGCAACAATTCACACACGTGTGACACCTGACTCGGTGAAACACACCTAATACAGATGTAGTCACGCATGTGACGTGGGATGTTATTAAGCAGTACGGTGGGTGCCTCTGAGGGTACCACCGTATGTCCTCGGATCAAAGTAAAGCTCCTAGCTCTGCTGGGTGCTTGATTCTTCTAGGATTTGGAGATCCTGTGGGTTACAGCACAATATTATTTCAGCTCACCATGAAGCGGATTCGAACCCATGACTCAGCATTGGTTCGAGTACGTCGCTGGTTCGTGGTTATAATAATATATTTATCTATATATACTGCGGCAAGTCAAGGTTCGACCCCACGACACAATCTCTCACCTAAAGAGACAACACAACATACATGTCACCATATCCATTCCGCCACCGATCCTACAAACAACATGATACTAGTGAACTAGCCTTGTTTCATGTTGTTGGGGAGGACTATGTACCTCATCTCGGCAGTGTTTTCTCTGGGTGTCTTAAAGATGTTTAATGCATGTCGTCTGCAGACAACAGTAATTAAACAATGTCCGTGTAAATATAAATACTTAAACAGTATAATGTGATTCTTTGTCAATTAAGGATCACATTATACTGCTTAAATGTTTATATTTCCATTGTGTAGGTATTTTATACTATTTATTTCCCACAATGCCAGTCCTCTACAGACGACGGGGCAACCACCCAGGGACGTACTACCGTCCTGCCAGATGACTGTGGAACAGAAACCTGTAACTGTTTAACATGATGGTAGGATTGTTGGTATCTTTTTCTGTCTCATAAACACGCTGGATATCAGGGATATCTTGCTACTGCTACTTGCACTTAGGTCACACAACACAGGCACGCACATGCATATATATACTTACATCTAGGTTTTTCTTTTTTTTTCTAAATAGCTCTTGTTCTTCTTTATGTCTTCTATTGTCCATGGAGAAATGGAAAAGAATCTTTCCTCCTGTCGTATGAGGCGACTAAAATGCCGGGAGCAATGGGCTAGTAACCTCTTCTCCTGTAAACATTTACTAAAAAAGAGAAGGAAAAAAACTTTAGAAACCTGGATTGCTTGAATGTGCGTGGATGTAGTGCGGGTGATAAGAAACAGATGATTGCTGATGTTATGAATGAAAAGAAGTTGAATGTCCTGGCCCTAAGTGAAACAAAGCTGAGGGCGTAGGCGAGTTTCGATAGGGAGAAATAAATAGGATTGAGTCAGGAGTACCTGAGAGAGTTAGAGCTAAGGAAGGGGTAGCAATAATGTTGAAGGATCAGTTATGGAAGGAGAAGAGAGAATATAAATGTGTAAATTCAAGGATTACGTGGATTAAAATAAAGGTTGGATGCGAAAAATCGGTCATAACAAGCTTGTATGCACCTGGAGAAGAGAGGAGTGTAGAGGGGAGAGAGATATTGGGAGATGTTAAGTGAATGTATAGGAACCTTTGAACCAAGTGAGAGAGTAATTGTGGTAGGGGACCTGAATGCTAAAGTAGGAGAAACATTTAGAGAGGGAGTGGTAGGTAAGTTTGGGGTGCCAGGTGTAAATGATAATGGGAGCCCTTTGATTGAACTTTGTACAGAAAGGGGTTTAGTTATAGGTAATACATATTTTAAGAAAAAGAGGATTGGTAAGTATACAAGATATGATGGACTATGTATTGATAGATAAAAGACTGTTGAGTAGACTTCAGGATGTTCTTGTTTATAGAGGGGCCACAGATACATCACATCACTTTTTAGTTGTATCTACACTGAGAGTAAAAGGTAGATGGGATACAAGGAAAATTGAAGCATCAATGAAGAGAGGTGAAGGTTTATAAACTAAAAGAGGAGGCAGTTACGGTAAGATATAAACGACTATTGGAGCATAGATGGGCTAGTGAGAATATAGGCAATGGGGTCAAAGATGTATGGGGTAGGTTTAAAAATGAAGTGTTAGTGTTCAGCAGAAGTTTGTGATTGTGCGGGAGGGAAGAGGAGCGATTGGTGGAATGATGACGTAAAGAGAGTAGTAAGTGAAAAAAGTTAGCATATGAGAGGTTTTTACAAAGTAGAAGTGATGCAAGGAGGGAAGAGTATATGGAGAAAAAAAAGAGAGGTTAAGAGAGTGGTGAAGCAATGTAAAAACAGAGCAAATGAGAGAGTTGGTGAGATGTTATCAACAAATTTTGTTGAAAATAAGAAAAAGTTTTGGAGTAAGATTAACAAGTTAAGGAAGCCTAGAGAACAAATGGATTTGTCAGTTAAAAGTAGAAGAGGAGAGTTATTAAATGGAGAGTTAGAGGTATTGGGAAGATGGAGGGAATATTTTGAGAAATTGTTAAATGTTGATGAAGATAGGGAAGCTGTGATTTCGTGTATAGGGCAAGGAGGAATAACATCTTGTAGGAGTGAGGAAGAGCCAGTTGTGAGTGTGGGGGAAGTTCGTGAGGCAGTGTGTAGAATGAAAGCTGGGATTGATGGGATAAAGACAAAAATGTTAAAAGGAGGTGGGGATATAGTTTTGGAGTTGTTGGTGCTATTATTTAATAAATGTATAGAGGAGGATAAGGTACCTAGGGATTGGCAGAGAGCATGCATAGTTCCTTTGTATAAAGGCAAAGGGGACAAAAGAGAGTGCAAAAATTATAGGGGGATAAGTCTGTAGAGTGTACCTGGTAAAGTGTATGGTAGACTTATTATTGAAAGAATTAAGAGTAAGACAGGGAGTACGATAGCAGACGAACAAGAAGGCTTTAGGAAAGGTAGGGGGTGTGTGGACTAGGTGTTTACAGTGAAACATATAAGTGAACAGTATTTAGATAAGGCTAAAGTGGTTTTTGTGGCATTTATGGATTTGGAAAAGGCATTTTAGGTCCTTTGAAATACATTGAATTTTTGTAAAGGTTTAGTCGAAACACGGGGAATGTCATGTGGATGTTTGTGTCTGGTGTTATGCCTGTGGATCCTGTCACAACTATGAAGAAAGCGTTTTAGTTCAAGGTTAATATTGAAATTTAAGGTCCTGTCGATATAGATTGCACAGTAGTAAGTGTGGATGTTCTGAACAGGGAGTAAGTTTAGATCTGTGAAGAGTGGGGGGAAGGTGTTGCCAGGGATGGGATTTAGTGATTATTCTTACTGTGGCTTTTTGTTGGGTTATTATTGGCTTCAGGTATGTTGCTCCAGTTGATCCCCAAGCACAGATAGCATAGGTGAGGTATGGATAAATAAGTGAATGGTATAGTGTGAGAATGGCAGTTTGCAGCACGTAGTATCGTATCTTGGAGAGGAACCCCACCGTTTTGGATACTTCTTTATTATGTGCTGGATTTGGGTCCTGAAATTTAGGTTGTTGTCGAGGTATAGGCGTAGGAATTTGTCCTCATTATGTCTGGCAATTAGAGTGTTGTTGATCTTAATGTTAAGTTGCGCAACACCTGCTCTGCTACCAAACATAATATAGTTAGTCAGTGTTAAGTGTAAGTTTATTGGCTGTCATCCAAGTCGATATTTTGAGCAGCTCCTCGTTAACAATGGTGTTGAGGGTGGCAAGATTAGGGTGGGAGATGAGATAAGTCGTGTTGTCAGCAAAGAGAATGGGTTTCAGGTGTTGGGATATGTTTGGAAGGACATTAATGTAAATGAGGAAGAGCAGGGGTCCAAGGACACTTCCCTGTGGAACTCCAGTATCAAGTGGCCGTATTGATGAGGCTGTGTCTTTAATGGTGACATACTGATACCTATTAGAAAGGTAGGATTTGAAATATGCAAGCGCATGGCCTCTTATACCATAGTGGTCAAGTTTGTGGAGTAGGATGCCGTGGTCTATTGTGTCAAACGCTTTTCTTAGGTCATTAAAAATTCCTAGCGGATATTCCTTATTTTCCAATGCTGTGTAAAGCAGGTCTAGCATTTTTATAATTGCATCATTAGTGCTTTTATTTTTCCTGAATCCAAATTGGCAGGGGTTGAGTATATTTTGTGCCGTTATAAATTAATATAGCCTCCTGTGCACGAGTTTCTCGAAGATTTTGAATAGCAATGGTAAGTTTGATATTGGCCTATAGTTGTTTACATCTGTAAGGTCACCACCTTTATGTATTGGTGTAACCCTTGCTGTCTTGAGTAGTGTCGGGAAAGTGCTAGTTTCTAGTGACTTGTTAGAAAGTAATGTAATAGCATGCAAAAGGACATGGGCCGCCCACTTGTACAATAATGATGGGACATGAGACAGATTCCCTGAGTTATTTTTAAGTGACTTTATAATTTCGGTGACTTCCGTGGGCTCAGTTGGTACAAGATAGAAGGAATTTGGGAAATTCCAATCTAGGTAGTCCCCGGCATGGGCATTGGTGCGTGCGATTTTACTGGCAAGATTAGATCCTATGTTTGAGAAGAAGTTGTTTATCTTGTTAGCTGTATCAGTGGGATGCAGTGGTGTTTCATGTGGTTTAGTTAGGACAATATTCTTGTTTTTTTTTTTTAGTTTGTGGGTCCCCAGAATCTGGGAAAGTGTTTTCCAGGTCTTTTTTATATCTCCTCTTGTGTCAATGAATCTTCTGGAGTAGTGCAGTTGTTTGGCTTTCTTTATTAATTTGGTGAGAACTGTTGAATATTGTTTAAGAATATCTTTGTGTATTAAGCCCTGTCTATATTGTTTTTCATATCAATGGATTTCAGGATGCTGCTGGTTAGCCATGGGTAACCGAGCCGCTTATTCGTGATCTGTTTCGTTTTTATAGGACAATGTTTGTTGTATAGTCTAAGTATTTTGTTAAGAAAAATGTCTGTCCAATCGTCAATACCATTGCAATTGAGAATTCAGTAGCCCAGTCAACAGTCTCTAGGTCTGCTGTGAACTTCCTTATTGAGGCCTCGTCATGGAGTCTAAATGAAACTTTGTTGTATTCGAGTGGTGGCTTACTAATGTTTGTTAAGAGGAAGGTTGGGTAGTGGTCAGTAGTGCTGTCTGTGATTATCCCTAATTTAAGGGGGGCTAGTATATTGGTCCATATTGGTCCATATGGTTGTACTTGTCTCAGTCAGCCTGGTTGGTTTAGTTATTGTTGGTATGAGAAGTGTGTTGTTCATATTGTTGATGAAATCAGTTACAGGCTGATCATCTGGTAGGCCAAGGTTGATATTGAAGTCTCCAGCTAAGAGGTGGTGGTGCTTGTTCATTTGTCTGTTTGTTATTAGTGCCTTTAGATTCTCACTGAAATTTGGGATGTTTGTGTGGGGGTATCCGGTAAATGGCACCGATTGTTATAGGCGTTTTAAGGTTTTTTACAGTAAAATTAGCAAAAAATTTATTCCCCATATTCATCACTAAAGCAGGTGGTGCTAATACAAGAGGTTAGAGTAATAGATTGCAGTACTACCCCCAACTTGGTATGGTCTGCAGTTGTGGATTGCTGTGTATCCTGGTAGTGGGTAGATATCTATTGTGTCCTGCTTAAGCCAGGTTTCAGTAAGAATAATGCAGGAGAAGGGTGTCTTTAGCGACTCAAGGAGTATCAGGAGGTCATCATAGTGTTTGCTTAAGGACCTGATGTTGTAGTTAAAAATTGATAAACTTTGAGCAGTGTTTATGATAGTGCTGGCTTGTGATGCTGTGTAATAAAGGCAGTTACTTTCCAATAAGTTTTGATTGTGTGTTAGATTATGGAGGTTTAGATCAGGGTCACGTGATCATTCATCTTTTAGGTTTAAATAGTGGTTATTTATATCCTGTATTGCGTGGTGAGTTCTAATACTGATTTCTATAGTAGTGGGAAGTTTGGACAAGTATATAGCTAAAGCACTTTGGTCATATAGAGTATAGTCACTAATAAACATAATGAAGTTGATATTGTCTATGCTTTGTGCTAGAATGAGCTAAAGTACAACTAGGTATTAACTAATACTATAAAAAAACAAATTACAAATAGCACCAGACTCACTCTTGTAATTGCACTAAGGTCTAATATAATGAATTTGGTGTTGTCTATGTATTGAGCTAGAATGAGCTAAAGTACAACTAGGTATAAACTTATAATATAAAAATACAAATTAAAACGGTACAAGACTCTCACTTGCAATTGCACTAAGGTCTTGACTTCCCCAGCTCTGAGGGCCAGGAGAACTGTGTTCCTCAAGAGACTCGACAGGCTCATCACTGTCCAGGCTACCGATGAAGTCAAGTCGTCCATTGAAGCACAGAACCCTTGGGCCAAGGTGGAATTCATTATCAAAATACCCAATGCTTCCTCCATGCTGAAGGTCACCTTCAGTGACGTCAACATGGCAGCCAGAGCTCTCACTGATTGACTGGCTATTCACTAGTTCCACATCAATCCAGCCTTCATCGAAGCAGAAAAATTCCATCAAATTCCACAGTGTTCCAACTGTTACTCATACCTACATACCACCAAAGACTGCCCTGCCAAGAATAAGAAGTTCTGCTCCACCTGCGGCCAAGGTCATGACTTCAAGACGTGCACTACTGCCTCTCCACCTAAATGCTTGAACTGCAAGAATGATCACCACACTCTTGTTGCCAAGTGCCCAACCAGACGAGATATACTTAAGAAACAGCTCCAACAACAACAACAAAACTACTGCACAAGCGACTACACATGCTGCTATTACCAAGCTTCAAGCTGATACTACCAAGATTCTTCAAGCCACGCAAGCTACATCTACCACTTCTTCGCCAGCTCTTGCTGGCGACTCCACCAAAATTCTTTACTGCATTATGTATGCTCATGTGCAGAATGTAGCTGAACCTGGTTCCTTCAACACCACCATCAACGAACTGTTCAAGCTCAACAACATGCCTGGTTTCATATTCCCTGCATCTCCACCTTCCACAGAAATCATAAAATCCACTACAAATGTTCTCCAACATTACCGCTGCTCCACCGCTACCACACCTTCCTCCCAACACAGAGATGGACGAATCAGAAACCACTGAGACGCCGACTGATTTCACCAATGAGAGTCCACCAGCACCTGCTTCCACCTCCGTAACAACGGACCAATCAGACGCCTCATCTCAATCGTCTCAGCCACCAGCCAAGAAAGTTAAAACACAAGAGCCTTGTTATGCATCCCTACGTACTACCGCCAGTCCTTCATAGGGAGATTAGTCACTCTGCGATTAATCTCCCAATTTTCATGGGAGATTAGTCGCAGAGCCAGGAACGAGTATGCACAGGTAAGGAGGGAGGCCCAGCGACAGTATGAAAATAACATAGCATCGAAAGTCAAGACTGACCCGAAACTGTTGTATAGCCACATAAGGAGGAAGACAACAATCAAAGACCAGGTGATCAGACTGAGGACAGAAGGTGGCGAACTCACAAGAAATGATCAGGAGGTATGTGAGGAGCTAAACAGGAGATTTAAGGAAGTTTTTGCAGTAGAGACAGGAAGGGCTCTGGGAAGACAGCACAGAAGGGAACATCAAGAGGGAATATACCAACAACTGTTGGACGACATACGAACAACCGAGGAGGAGGTGAAGAAACTGCTAAGTGACCTTGATACCTAAAGGCGATGGGACCGGAGAGCATCTCCCCGTGGGTCCTTAGAGAAGGAGCAGAGATGCTGTGCGTGCCCCTAACCACAATCTTCAACACATCCCTTGAAACTGGGCAACTACCTGAGAAATGGAAGACAGCTGTGTCTCTGACATCTATAGTATGCAAAGTCATGGAGAAGATTATCAGGAGGAGAGTGGTGGAACACCTGGAACGGAACAAGATTATAAATGATAACCAGCATGGGTTCATGGATGACAAATCATGTGTCACAAACCTTCTGGAGTTTTTCGACAAGGTAACAGAAGTAAGACACGAGAGAGAGCGGTTGGTTGATTGCGTTTTCCTAGACTGCAGGAAGGCTTTTGACACAGTTCCCCACAAGAGATTGGTGCAGAATCTAGAGGATCAGGCGCATATAACAGGGAGGGCACTGCAATGGATTAGGGAATACCTGAAAAGAAGGCAACAACGAGTCATATTACTCGAAGAGGTATCACAGTGGGCGCCTGTGGCGAGCGGGGTTCCACAGGGGTCAGTTCTAGGACCAGTGCTATTTTTTATATATGCGAACGACGTGATGGAAGGAATAGACTCTGAAGTGTCCCTATTCGCAGATGATGTGAAGTTGATGAGAAGAATTAAATCGGATGAGGATGAGGTAGGACTGCAAAGAGACCTGGACAGACTGGACATGTGGTCCAGAAACTGGCTTCTCGAATTCAACCCTGCCAAATGCAAAGTCATGAACATTGGGGACGGGCAAAGAAGACCGCAGACAGTGTATAGGCTAGGTGGACAAAAACTACAAACCTCACTCAGGGAGAAAGACCCTGGAGTGACCATAACACCGAACACGTCACCGGAGGCACACATCAACCAAATAACTGCTGCAGCATACGGGCGCCTGGCAAACCTGAGAATAGCGTTCCGATACCTTAATAAGAAATCATTCAAGACGCTGTACACTATGTATGTTACGCCCATACTGGAGTTTGCAGCACCAGTCTGGAACCCACACCTGGTCAAGCACGTCAAGAAGTTAGAGAAAGTACAAAGGTTTGGAACAAGGCTAGTCCCAAAGCTCTGGGGAATGTCGTATGAGGAAAGGTTGAGGGAAATCGGACTGACGACACTGGAGGACAGAAGGGTCAGGGGAGACATGATAACGACTTACAAGATACTGCGGGGAATAGACAAGGTGGACACAGATAGGATGTTCCAGAGAGGGGACACAGAAACAAGGGGTCACAACTGGAAGCTGAAGACTCAGACTGACGAGTCACAGGGACGTTAGGAAGTATTTCTTCAGTCATAGAGTCGTCAGGAAGTGGAATAGCCTAGCAAGTGATGTAGTGGAGGCAGGAACCATACATAGTTTTAAGAAGAGGTATGACAAAGCTCAGGAAGTAGCGATCAGTGAAGAGGCGGGGCCAGGAGCTGAGTCTCGACCCCTGCAACCACAAATAGGTGAATACACACACACACACACACACACACACACACACATACACACACACAAACACACACACCCACACCCACACACACACACACACACACACACACACACACACACACACACACACACACACACACACACACACACCAAGGTGGTAATAGCAGTGATGTATAACCCACCACAGAACAGCAGGAGGCCAAGGCAAGAGTACGACGAGAGCAATAGAGCGATGGTTGACACACTGGCTAGAGTGGCCAGAAGAGCTCATGCATGCAGGGCAAAGCTCCTGATCATGGGTGACTTTAACATCAAGGAGATCGATTGGGAGAACTTGGACCCACATGGGGGCCAAGATACATAGAGGGCTAAGATGATGGAGGTGGTACTGGAAAACTTTATGTGCCAACACGTAAGGGACACTACAAGAGAGAGAGGAGAGGATGAACCAGCAAGGCTGGACTTAGTATTCACCTTGAGTAGTGCAGATATCGAGGACATCACATATGAAAGACCCCTTGGGGCCAGTGACCATGTGGTTTTAAGCTTCGAATACACAGTAGAGCTACAAGTGGAGGGAGAAGCAGGAAGGCCAGGACGAATGAAGCCAAACTACAAGAAAGGGGACTACACAGGAATGAGGAACTACCTGAACGGGGTTCAGTGGGACAGAGAACTGGCAGGGAAGCCAGTTAATGAGATGATGGAATATGTAGCAACAAAATGCAAGGAGGCTGAGGAGAGGTTTGTACCCAAGGGTAACAAGAATAATGAAAAAGCCAGGATGAGCCCATGGTTTACCCAAAGGTGCAGGGAGGCAAAAACCAAGTGTGCTAGGGAATGGAAGAAATATAGAAGGCAAAGGACCCAGGAGAATAAGGAGAACAGTTGTAAAGCCAGAAACGAATATGCACAGATAAGAAGGGAGGCCCAAAGACAATATGAAAATGACATAGCAGCGAAAGCCAAATCTGACCCGAAACTGTTGTACAGCCACATCAGGAGGAAAACAACAGTCAAGGACCAGGTAATCAGGCTAAGGAAGGAAGGAGGAGAGACAACAAGAAATGACCGTGAAGTATGTGAAGAACTCAACAAGAGATTCAAAGAAGTGTTCACAGAGGAGACATGAGGGACTCCAGAAAGACGGAGAGGTGGGGCACACCACCAAGTGCTGGACACAGTGCACACAACCGAGGAAGAAGTGAAGAGGCTTCTGAGTGAGCTAGATACCTCAAAGGCAATGGGGTCAGATAACATCTCCCCATGGGTATTGAGAGAGGGAGCAGAGGCGCTATGTGTACCCCTAACAACAATATTCAATACATCTATCGAAACAGGGAGACTGCCTGAGGCATGGAAGACAGCAAATGTAGTCCCAATCTTTAAAAAAGGAGACAGACATGAAGCATTAAACTACAGACCAGTGTCACTGACATGTATAGTATGCAAAATCATGGAGAAGATTATCAGGAGAAGAGTGGTGGAACACCTAGAAAGGAACGATCTCATCAACAGCAGCCAACATGGTTTCAGGGACGGGAAATCCTGTGTCACAAACCTACTGGAGTTCTATGACATGGTGACAGCAGTAAGACAAGAGAGAGAGGGGTGGGTGGATTGCATTTTCTTGGACTGCAAGAAGGCGTTTGACACAGTTCCACACAAGAGATTGGTGCAAAAACTGGAGGACCAAGCAGGGATAACAGGGAAGGCACTACAATGGATCAGGGAATACTTGTCAGGAAGACAGCAGCGAGTCATGGTACGTGGCGAGGTGTCAGAGTGGGCACCTGTGACCAGCAGGGTCCCGCAGGGGTCAGTCCTAGGACCAGTGCTGTTTCTGGTATTTGTGAACGACATGACGGAAGGAATAGACTCTGAGGTGTCCCTGTTTGCAGATGACGTGAAGTTGATGAGAAGAATTCACTCGATCGAAGACCAGGCAGAACTACAAAGGGATCTGAACAGGCTGCAGACCTGGTCCAGCAATTGGCTCCTGGAGTTCAATCCCACCAAGTGCAAAGTCATGAAGATTGGGGAAGGGCAAAGAAGGCCGCAGACGGAGTACAGTCTAGGGGGTCAGAGACTACAAACCTCACTCAAGGAAAAAGATCTTGGGGTGAGTATAACACCAGGCACATCTCCTGAAGCGCACATCAACCAAATAACTGCTGCAGCATATGGGCGCCTAGCAAACCTCAGAACAGCATTCCGACATCTTAATAAGGAATCATTCAGGACCCTGTACACCGTGTACGTTAGGCCCATATTGGAGTATGCGGCACCAGTTTGGAACCCACACCTAGCCAAGCACGTGAAGAAACTAGAGAAAGTGCAAAGGTTTGCAACAAGACTAGTCCCAGAGCTAAGAGGTATGTCCTACGAGGAGAGGTTAAGGGAAATCAACCTGACGACACTGGAGGACAGGAGAGATAGGGGGGACATGATAACGACATACAAAATACTGAGAGGAATTGACAAGGTGGACAAAGACAGGATGTTCCAGAGATTAGACACAGTAACAAGGGAACACAGTTGGAAGCTGAAGACACAGATGAATCACAGGGATGTTAGGAAGTATTTCTTCAGCCACAGAGTAGTCAGTAAGTGGAATAGTTTGGGAAGCGATGTAGTGGAGGCAGGATCCATACATAGCTTTAAGAAGAGGTATGATAAAGCTCACGGCTCAGGGAGAGTGACCTAGTAGCGATCAGTGAAGAGGCGGGGCCAGGAGCTCGGACTCGACCCCCGCAACCTCCTCAAGTAGGTGAGTACACACACACACACACACACACACACACACACACACACACACACACACATACACACACACACACACACACACACACACACACCCACACACACACACACACACACACACACACACACACACACACACACACACACACACACACACACACACACACACACACACACACACACACACACACACACACACACACACACACACACACACACACACACACACACACACACACACACACACACACACACACACACACACACACACACACACACACACACACACACACACACACACACACACACACACACACACACACACCCACACACACACACACACACACACACACACACACACACACACACACACACACACACACACCCACACACACACACACACACACACACACACACACACACACACACACACACACACACACACACACACACACACACACACACACACACACACACACACCCACACACACACACACACACACACACACACACACACACACACACACACACACACACACACACACACACACACACACACACACACACACCCACACACACACACACACACACACACACACACACACACACACACACACACACACACCCACACACACACACACACACACACACACACACACACACACACACACACACACACACACACACACACACACCCACACACACACACACACACACACACACACACACACACACACACACACACACACACACACACACACACACACACACACACACACACACACACACACACACACACACACACACACACACACACACACACACACACACACACACACCCACACACACACACACACACACACACACACACACACACACACACACACACACACACACACACACACACACACACACACACACACCCACACACACACACACACACACACACACACACACACACACACACACACACACACACACACACACACACACACACACACACACACACACACACACACATATCTGAGTTCACCTTCGTGTACAAAAGAGAGAGAATGGAGGAACATCTCTGCTAATAAGAACAGATCAACTTCCGAAGATGTTAATATTTTTCAGCTTCACTTGAAGAATTTTTAGGTGTCTTCGGTGGGGAAATTTCAGAGGTTTCCTGAGTTTCTTCTTCCTCGTACTAGACAACTCCTTATCTAATTAGTTTCCTATTTTTAACACTTGTTTATGGTAACGAGGATCAAATTCTAGAAACAATTAGAATGTTCACGTGCCCTGAGACCATAGTTATTGAACACATTCATTGCGTCCTGGAACATCTCAGATACTTTTAAAATCCTTAGTGGCTAAAATATAAGATAAGATAGAATTTTCTTCGGATTTTTAACTCGGGTTAGCCACCCATGATAACCCAAGAAAGTCAGTGGGTCATCGAGGACCGGCAGGCCGGACTTAAGTCCTGGAGATGGGAAGTACAGTGTCTGCACTCTGAAGGAGGGATGTTAATGTTGCAGTTTTATAACTGAAGTGTAAGCATACGTCTGGCAAGACAGTGGAGTGAATGATGAGTGAATGATGGGAGTGAATGATGAGTGAATGATGGGAGTGAATGATGGGAGTGAATGATGGGAGTGAATGATGGGAGTGAATGATGGGAGTGAATGATGAAAGTTTTTCTATTTCAGGCCACACTGCCTTGGTAGGAAACGGCCGATGTGTTAATAAATAAATAAAAAAAATAATATTGATAATCGTGCATTTTTTTATGATTTTTCTAAATGAAGATTATTTAAATGTAAATATATTTAATTATGTGTTAGAATACTACTGGATTTGACCGCGGAGTGATGCGGCAGAGACGCCATAATGAATTAAAGTGTGTAGTACCAGTGTACACACTGTGTACACTGGTTGTGATTGTTGTTTAGGCTGTCTAATGAATCGGACGCCATCGAGGCCGAAAATGTTTTTATTAGCTAGAATTAAGGATTGTAAGTTTATTTAGTGTCCTAAAATGTCGTAAAGGATTAATATTGAATGAAACAGCTACAATATGACAGTATGATAATAAAATAGAGGACTCTAAGTCTTCCCAGGAGCACACCTTAGTTAAGTGACGCTTACCCATAAAGTACAGTAGTTTGTGTTGACCATCGTAAATTCTAGCTGTTAGAGGAGAGTTAGGGTGTGTTCCACAAATAATAATTGTGTTCCAGTAATTAAATGGCGAGTGCTGCTCAAGTTAAATTTTCCTTTCTGTCTATTTATGTAATACTCATATATTTTTAGTAAAATGCGGAATACTCAACAGACCCCCCTTCCCCCTACTTTCAAGTCACAAATCATCATACAGTTCACTCACTATCTTATAATTTACCAACATTATAGGTTTTAATTTTTATGTTGTAATATTTGATAGGCCCGACTTTGTTTGAGGGTGGGAAAGAGTGTGTGTGGGTCTGGGAGGAGAGGCATGGTGCATCCTAGTGTCTCTAAAATCCCACCTGACTCTGAGGTACAACTAACATTGGTAAGTATGATAAATTGTTGCTTAGTTTTGTCCACCTCAAATTATGTGGATGAAATATTTCAGGACTGTACCTGTGAACCTCAGCCCATAATTTCCCACAATAATAATAATAATAATAATAATAATAATAATAATAATAATAATATTATTATTATTATTATTAGCAGAAGTAGTATAAGTAGTAGTAGTAATATTAGAGTATATATATATATATATATATATATATATATATATATATATATATATATATATATATATATATGTCGTGCCGAATAGGCAGAACTTGCGATCTTGGCTTAAATAGCAACGCTCATCTTGCCATATAGGACAAGTGAAAATTTGTTATTGCAATAATTTCGCCAAAATCATTCTGAACCTAACGAAAAAAATATATTTCACTGTGTTTGTTTAGTATTAAATTATTGTAAACAAATCTAAAATATATTTAGTTGGGTTAGGCTAAAATAAATTGTTCTTTTTATAATAAGGTTAGGTAAGTTTTCTAAGATTCTTTTGGTGCAAAATAAAAAAATTTTACATTAACATTAATGAAAAAAACATATCTTTGAACGTATAAGACATAATTTTAGAAAGGGCTTAATTTTAATTGAGTTCTTGCTAATTGACCAGTTTTACATATTCGGCACGACATATATATATATATATATATGTTATATATATATATATATATATATATGTTATATATATATATATATATATACATATATATATATACTACTAGGGCCAGGATGTCCTGGCCCTAAGGGAAACAAAGCTGAACGGGGTAGGGGAGTTTCGGTGGGGGGAAATAAATGGGATTAAATCTGGAGTATCTGAGAGAGTTAGAGCAAAGGAAGGGGTAGCAGTAATGTTGAATGATCAGTTATGGAAGGAGAAAAGAGAATATGAATGTGTAAATGCAAGAATTATGTGGATTAAAGTAAAGGTTGGATGCGATTAGTGGGTCATAATAAGCGTGTATGCACCTGGAGAAGAGAGGAATGCAGAGGAGAGAGAGAGATTTTGGGAGATGTTAAGTGAATGTATAGGAGCCTTTGAACCAAGTGAGAGAGTAATTGTGGTAGGGGACCTGAATGCTAAAGTAGGAGAAACTTTTAGAGAGGGAGTGGTAGGTAAGTTTGGGGTGACAGGTGTAAATGATAATGGGAGCCCTTTGATTGAACTTTGTATAGAAAGGGGTTTAGTTATAGGTAATACATATTTTAAGAAAAAGAGGATAAATAAGTATACAAGACATGATGTAGGGCGAAATGACAGTAGTTTGTTGGATTATGTATTGGTAGATAAAAGACTGTTGAGTAGACTTCAGGATGTACATGTTTATAGAGAGGCCACAGATATATCAGATCACTTTCTAGTTGTAGCTACACTGAGAGTAAAAGGTAGGTGGGATACAAGGAGAATAGAAGCATCAGGGAAGAGAGAGGTGAAGGTTTATAATCTAAAAGAGGAGGCAGTTAGGGAAAGATATAAACAGCTATTGGAGGATAGATGGGCTAATGAGAGCATAGGCAATGGGGTCGAAGAGGTATGGGGTAGGTTTAAAAATGTAGTGTTAGAGTGTTCAGCAGAAGTTTGTGGTTACAGGTAAGTGGGTGCGGGAGGGAAGAGGAGCGATTGGTGGAATGATGATGTAAAGAGAGTAGTAAGGGAGAAAAAGTTAGCATATGAGAAGTTTTTACAAAGTAGAAGTGATGCAAGGAGGGAAGAGTACATGGAGAAAAAGAGAGAGGTTAAGAGAGTGGTGAAGCAATGTAAAAAGAGAGCAAATGAGAGAGTGGGTGAGATGTTATCAACAAATTTTGTTGAAAATAAGAAAAAGTTTTGGAGTGAGATTAACAAGTTAAGGAAGCCTAGAGAACAAATGGATTTGTCAGTTAAAAATAGGAGAGGAGAGTTATTAAATGGGGAGTTAGAGGTATTGGGAAGATGGAGGGAATATTTTGAGGAATTGTTAAATGTTGATGAAGATAAGGAAGCTGTGATTTCGTGTATAGGGCAAGGAGGAATAACATCTTGTAGGAGTGAGGAAGAGCCAGTTGTGAGTGTGGGGGAAGTTCGTGAGGCAGTAGGTAAAATGAAAGGGGGTAAAGCAGCCGGGATTGATGGGATAAAGATAGAAATGTTAAAAGCAGGTGGGGATATAGTTTTGGAGTGGTTGGTGCAATTATTTAATGAATGTATGGAAGAGGGAAAGGTACCTAGGGATTGGAAGAGAGCATGCATAGTTCCTTTGTATAAAGGCAAAGGGGACAAAAGAGAGTGCAAAAAATTATAGGGGGATACGTCTGCTGAGTATACCTGGTAAAGTGTATGGTAGAGTTATTATTCAAAAGAATTAAAAGTAAGACTGAGAATAGGATAGCAGATGAACAAGGAGGCTTTAAGAAAGGTAGGGGGTGTGTGGACCAGGTGTTTACAGTGAAACATATAAGTGAACAGTGTTTAGATAAGGCTAAAGAGGTCTTTGTGGCATTTATGGATTTGGAAAAGGCGTATGACAGAGTGGATAGGGGGGCAATGTGGCAGATGTTGCAGGTGTATGGTGTAGGAGGTAGGTTACTGAAAGCAGTGAAGAGTTTTTACGAGGATAGTGAGGCTCAAGTTAGAGTATATAGCAAAGAGGGAAATTATTTCCCAGTAAAAATAGGCCTTAGACAGGGATGTGTGATGTCGCCGTGGTTGTTTAGTATATTTATAGATGGGGTTGTAAGAGAAGTAAATGCGAGGGTCTTGACAAGAGGCTTGGAGTTAAAAGAAAAAGAATCACACATAAAGTGGGAGTTGTCACAGTTGCTCTTTGCTGATGACACTGTGCTCTTGGGAGATACTGAAGAGAAGTTGTAGAGATTGGTGGATGAATTTGGTAGGGTGTGCAAAAGAAGAAAATTAAAAGTGAATACAGGAAAGAGTAAGGTTATGAGGATAACAAAAATATTAGGTGATGAAAGATTGGATATCAGATCGGAGGGAGAGAGTATGGAGGAGGTGAATGTATTCAGATATTTGGGAGTGGACGTGTCAGCGGATGGGTCTATGAAGGATGAGGTGAATCATAGATTTGATGATGGGAAAAGGGTGAGTGGTGCACTTAGGAGTCTGAGGAGAAAAAGAACTTTGTCCTTGGAGGCAAAGAGGGGAATGTATGAGAGTATAGTTTTACCAACACTCTTATATGGGTGTGAAGCATGGGTGATGAATGTTGCAGCGAGGAGAAGGCTGGAGGCAGTGGAGATGTCATGTCTGAGGGCAATGTGTGGTGTGAATATAATGCAGAGAATTCGTAGTTTGGAAGTTAGGAGGAGGTGAGGGATTACCAAAACTGTTGTCCAGAGGGCTGAGGAAGGGTTGTTGAGGTGGTGCGGACATGTAGAGAGAATGGAGCGAAACAGAATGACTTCAAGAGTGTATCAGTCTGTAGTGGAAGGAAGGCGGGGTAGGGGTCGGCCTAGGAAAGGTTGGAGGGAGGGGGTAAAGGAGGTTTTCTGTGCGAGGGGCTTTGACTTCCAGCAGGCGTGCGTGAGCGTGTTTGATAGGAGTGAATGGAGACGAATGGTTTTTAATACTTGACGTGCTGTTGGAGTGTGAACAAAATAACATTTATGAAGGGGTTCAGGGAAACCGGCAGGCCGGACTTGAGTCCTGGAGATGGGAAGTACAGTGCCTGCACTCTGAAGGAGGGGTGTTAATGTTGCAGTTTAAAAACTGTAGTGTAAAGCACCCTTCTGGCAAGACAGTGATGGAGTGAATGATGGTGAAAGTTTTTCTTTTTCGGGCCACCCTGCCTTGGTGGGAATCGGCCAGTGTGATAAAAAAAAATAAAAATAATATGTATATATATATATATATATATATATATATATATATATATATATATATATATATATATATATATATATATATATATATATATATATATATATATATATATATATACATATATATATATATATATATATATATATATATATATATATATATATATATATATATATATATATATATATATATATATATATATATATATATATATATATATATATATATATATATATATATATATATATATATATATATATATATATATATATATATATATATATATATATATATATATATATATATATATATATATATATATATATATATATATATATATATACATATATATATATATATATATATATATATATATATATATATATATATGTCGTGCCGATTATGTAAAACTGGTCAATTAGCAAGAACTCATTTAAAATTAAGTCCTTTCTAAAATTTTCTCTTATATGTTTAAAGATATATTTTTTTCATTAATGTTGATGTAAAAATTTATAATTTTGCACCAAAAGGAACTTGGAAAACTTACCTAACCTTATTATAACAAGCGCAATTTATTTTAGCCTAACCCAACTAAATATATTTTAGATTTGTTTACAATAATTTAATACTAAACAAACACAGTGAAATATATTTTTTTCGTTAGGTTCAGAATAATTTTGGCGAAATTATTGCATACACAAATTTTCACTTGTCCTATATGGCAAGATGAGCGTTGCTATTTAAGCCAAGATCGCAAGTTGTACTTATTCGGCACGACATATATATATGTATATATATATGTCGTTCCGAATAGGCAGAACTTGCGATCTTGGCTTAAATAGCAACGCTCATCTTGCCATATAGGACAAGTGAAAATTTGTGTATGCAATAATTTCGCTAAAATCATTCTGAACCTAACGAAAAAAATATATTTCACTGTGTTTGTTTAGTATTAAATTATTGTAAACAAATCTAAAATATATTTAGTTGGGGTAGGCAAAAATAAATTGCTCTTGTTATAATAAGGTTAGGTAAGTTTTCTAAGATTGTTTTGGTGGAAAATTTAAAATTTTTACATTAACAATAATGAAAAAAATATATCTTTAAACGTATAAGAGAAAATTTTAGAAAGGACTTAATTTTAAATGAGTTCTTGCTAATTGACCAGTTTTACATATTCGGCACGATATATATGTATATATATATATATATATATATATATATATATATATATATATATATATATATATATATATATATATATATATATATATATATATATATATATATATATATATATATATATATATATATATATATATATATATATATATCTATATATATATGTATGTATATATATATATATACATATATATATATATACATACATATATATATACATATATATATATATATATATATATATATATATATATATATATATATATATATATATGTACATATATATATATATATATATATATATATATATATATATATATATATATATATATATATATATATATATATATATATATACATATATATATATGTATATATATGTCGTGCCGAATAGGCACAACTTGCGATCTTGGCTTAAATAGCAACGCTCATCTTTCCATACAGGACAAGTGAAAATTTGTGTAGGCAATAATTTCGCCAAAATCATTCTGAACCTAACGAAAAAAATATATTTCGCTGTATTTGTTTAGTATTAAATTACTGTAAACAATTCTAAAATATATTTAGTTGGGTTAGGCTAAAATAAATTGCTCTTGTTATAATAAGGTTAGGTAAGTTTTCTAAGATTCTTTTGGTGCAAAATTAAAAATTTTTGCATTAACATTAATGGAAAAAATATATCTTTGAACGTATAAGAGAAAATTTCAGAAAGGACTTAATTTTAAATGAGTTCTTGCTAATTGACCAGTTTTACATGTTCGGCACGACATATATATATATGTATATATATATATATATATATATATATATATATATATATATATATATATATATATATATATATATATATATATATATATATATATATATATATATATATATATATATATATATATATATATATATATATATATATATATATATATATATATATATATATATATATATATATATATATATATATATAGATATATATTATTATTATTATTATTATTATTACCACACTGGCCGATTCCCACCAAGGCAGGGTGGCCCGAGAAAGAAAAACTTTCACCATCATTCACTCCATCACTGTCTTGCCAGAAGGGTGCTTTACACTACAGTTTTTAAACTGCAACATTAACACCCCTCCTTCAGAGTGCAGGCACTGTACTTCCCATCTCCAGGACTCAAGTCCGGCCTGCCGGTTTCCCTGAACCCCTTCATAAATGTTACTTTGCTCACACTCCAACAGCACATCAAGTATTAAAAATCATTCATCTCCATTCACTCCTATCAAACACGCTCACGCACGCCTGCTGGAAGTCCAAGCCCCCCGCACACAAAACCTCCTTTACCCCCTCCCTCCAACCTTTCCTAGGCCGACCCCTACCCCGCCTTCCTTCCACTACAGACTGATACACTCTTGACGTCATTCTGTTTCGCTCCATTCTCTCTACATGTCCGAACCACCTCAACAACCCTTCCTCTGCCCTCTGGACAACAATTTTGGTAATCCCTCACCTCCTCCTAACTTCCAAACTACGAATTCTCTGCATTATATTCACACCACACATTGCCCTCAGACATGACATCTCCACTGCCTCCAGCCTTCTCCTCGCTGCAACATTCATCACCCATGCTTCACACCCATATAAGAGTGTTGGTAAAACTATACTCTCATACATTCCCCTCTTTGCCTCCAAGGACAAAGTTCTTTGTCTCCAGAGACTCCTAAGTGCACCACTCACCCTTTTCCCCTCATCAATTCTAAGATTCACCTCATCTTTCATAGACCCATCCGCTGACACGTCCACTCCCAAATATCTGAATACAATCTGATATCCAATCTTTCATCACCTAATATTTTTGTTATCCTCATAACCTTACTCTTTCCTGTATTCACTTTTAATTTTCTTCTTTTGCACACCCTACCAAATTCATCCACCAATCTCTGCAACTTCTCTTCAGAATCTCCCAAGAGCAAAGTGTCATCAGCAAAGAGCAACTGTGACAACTCACACTTTATGTGTGGTTCTTTATCTTTTAACTCCACGCCTCTTGTCAAGACCCTCGCATTTACTTCTCTTACAACCCCATCTATAAATATATTAAACAACCACGGTGACATCACACATCCTTGTCTATGGCCTACTTTTACTGGGAGATAATTTCCCTCTTTCGTATGTACTCTTACTTGAGCCTCACTATCCTCGTAAAAACTCTTCACTGCTTTCAGTAACCTACCTCCTACACCATACACCTGCAACATCTGCCACATTGCCCCCCTATCCACCCTGTCATACGCCTTTTCCAAATCCATAAATGCCACAAAAACCTCTTTAGCCTTATCTAAATACTGTTCACTTATATGTTTCACTGTAAACACCTGGTCCACACCCCCCCTACCTTTCCTAAAGCCTCCTTGTTCATCTGCTATCCTATTCTCAGTCTTACTTTTAATTCTTTCAATAATAACTCTACCATACACTTTACCAGGTATGCTCAACAGACTTATCCCCCTATAATTTTTGCACTCTCTTTTGTCCCCTTTGCCTTTATACAAAGGAACTATGCATGCTCTTTGCCAATCCCTAGGTACCTTACCCTCTTCCATACATTTATTAAATAATTGCACCAAATACTCCAAAACTATATCCCCACCTGCTTTTAACATTTCTATCTTTATCCCATCAATCCCGGCTGCCTTACCCCCTTTCATTTTACCTACTGCCTCACGAACTTCCCCCACACTCACAACTGGCTCTTCCTCACTCCTACAAGATGTTATTCCTCCTTGCCCTATACACGAAATCACAGCTTCCCTATCTTCATCAACATTTAACAATTCCTCAAAATATTCCCTCCATCTTCCCAGTACCTCTAACTCTCCATTTAATAACTCTCCTCTCCTATTTTTAACTGACAAATCCATTTGTTCTCTAGGCTTCCTTAACTTGTTAATCTCACTCCAAAACTTTTTCTTATTTTCAACAAAATTTGTTGATAACATCTCACCCACTCTCTCATTTGCTCTCTTTTTACATTGCTTCACCACTCTCTTAACCTCTCTCTTTTTCTTCTTATACTCTTCCCTCCTTGCATCACTTCTACTTTGTAAAAACTTCTCATATGCTAACTTTTTCTCCCTTACTACTCTCTTTACATCATCATTCCACCAATAGCTCCTCCTCCCTCCCGCACCCACTTTCCTGTAACCACAAACTTCTGCTGAACACTCCAACACTTCATTTTTAAACCTACCCCATACCTCTTCGACCCCATTGCCTATGCTCTCATTAGCCCATCTATCCTCCAATAGCTGTTTATATCTTTCCCTAACTGCCTCCTCTTTTAGTTTATAAACTTTCACCTCTCTCTTCCCTGATGCTTCTATTCTCCTTGTATCCCATCTACCTTTTACTCTCAGTGTAGCTACAACTAGAAAGTGATCTGATATATCTGTGGCCCCTCTATAAACATGTAAATCCTGAAGTCTACTCAACAGTCTTTTATCTACCAATACATAATCCAACAAACTACTGTCATTTCGCCCTACATCATATCTTGTATACTTATTTATCTTCTTTTTCTTAAAATATGTATTACCTATAACTAAACCCCTTTCTATACAAAGTTCAATCAAAGGGCTCCCATTATCATTTACACCTGGCACCCCAAACTTACCTACCACACCCTCTCTAAAAGTTTCTCCTACTTTAGCATTCAGGTCCCCTACCACAATTACTCTCTCACTTGGTTCAAAGGCTCCTATACATTCACTTAACATCTCCCAAAATCTCTCTCTCTCCTCTGCATTCCTCTCTTCTCCAGGTGCATACACGCTTATTATGACCCACTTCTCGCATCCAACCTTTACTTTAATCCACATAATTCTTGCATTTACACATTCATATTCTCTTTTCTCCTTCCATAACTGATCATTGAACATTACTGCTACCCCTTCCTTTGCTCTAACTCTCTCAGATACTCAAGATTTAATCCCATTTATTTCCCCCCACCGAAACTCCCCTACCCCCTTCAGCTTTGTTTCGCTTAGGGCCAGGACATCCAACTTCTTTTCATTCATGACATCAGCAATCATCTGTTTCTTGTCATCTGCACTACATGCACGCACATTCAAGCATCCCAGTTTTATAAAGTTTTTCTTCTTCTCTTTTTTAGTAAATGTCTACAGGAGAAGGGGTTACTAGCCCATTGCTCCCGGCATTTTAGTCGCCTCATACGACACGCATGGCTTACGGAGGAAAGATTCTTTTCCACTTCATATATATGTATATATATATACACATATATATATATATATATATATATATATATATATATATATATATATATATATATATATATATATATATATATATATATATATATCCTGAAAAGAGACGTGGTATTAGCAGCAGTACAAGAACATTTCCCTGGTCTTTTCCCTTTTGTTTCAGCTGGGTATAGCAAGGAATCAATGCTTCTCTTTGGAGAGCATGAAATTACATCATCGGAGGGTGTCCAAAAAGGAGATCCTCTTACACCATTTCTCTTCAGTATAGCAGTTAGGGAAATCACAGTCAGACTGACCAGCGAGCTAAACATCTGGTTCCTAGATGATAGCACACAAGCAGGTACAAAGGAGTCCCTCCTACATGATCTTACACAGGTAATGACACGGGGACAGGAAATGGGTTTCATCGTGAATCTATCCAAATGTGAAATCATCTCAGTCAATCAACAAGTGATAAATGCAGTGAGATCAAAACTACCAAGAGCAGCAGTCATTGCCCCCACAAACAGTGTCTTGCTAGGAGCAACTCTGGGAAGCAATGCCATTGACACAATTCTCAGGAAGAAATTGGAAGAGTTAAGGAGAATGGAACAACGAATAGGCAATATGGACACCCACGATGCCTTGTACCTTCTCACAAAGTGCTTGAGTCTGCCCAGGTTGACATATTTCCTAAGATGTGCACCTTCACATGATAACCCTATACCGCACGAATATGACAGTATTCTGAGGCAGATTTTTGCGAAAGTACTTAACTTTACTCTAGAAGACGGGCAGTGGAACCAAGCTACACTTCCAGTCAGACTAGGAGGCACTGGTGTCCGCACGTCATCACGGATTGCGCAACCTGCTTTTCTGTCCTTATGTATTGCATCCAGAGAGCTTGTAGCAGCGATTCTCCCTGAACATCTTAGGGACAAGACTGGAGTCCAGGACCAAAAGTTCATTGACGGAGCCATGATCTGGGATAATCTAACGGTCTCAGAAACCAGACCTGCTCCCCCAACAACTACAAACAATCGCACTGGGATGGTCCAATAGTGGAAAATATAGCCTCAGCAGTGCTTCAGAGTGTGTCAGAGAAGGATAGAGCCCGCCTCCTGGCAGTGAGAGCACCTCATGCAGGGGATTTTCTGTTGGCTGTTCCCAACTCCAGCCTTGGCACACGCCTCGACCCACAGACCATCCGCATCGGTGTTGCCCTTCGACTTGCCGCCCCTATTCTCGCCGAACAAAGGTGTATTTGTGGCAGTGAAGCAGCAGACCGATTCAGGTACCATGGTCTTGTGTGCCGTAAATCCGAGGGAAAGATTGCAAGACATGAAGAGGTTAATAACATTATCAAGAGGAGCCTCACAACAGCCGGATGCCCAGCAGTAAGGGAGCCACCCCAGCTATGCAGATCTGATGGCAGCCAGAAGCGTAAAGATGGAATCGCCCTTCAAGCCTGGACAGATGGGAAGCAGGTAGTGTGGGACTATACATGTGCATCTACCTTGGCTGATACCTATCTCCAATACACCAAGGAGGAAGGAGGGGCAGCTGCCAGCTTCAGGGAGTTCCAAAAGTCTAGAAAATATGGAGAACTTTCCCATCATTATATGTTTGTTCCCATAGGCTCACAGACCCTTGGCTCATGGAAAAATAATGCATCTAAATTCCTTAAGGAGCTGGGAAAAAGACTCATCAGGGTAACTAGGGATCCCAGGGCAGCTAGTTTTCTGTTCCAGCGGCTCAGTGAGGCTGTTCAAAGGGGTAATGCCTGCTGTATTTTGGGCACACGCCCCAACTCTGAGGAGCTGGATGAGATTTTCGCCTTATAATCGGTGATACACACGTAACAACATGTACCGTATATGCCACCTTTATATCAACAATGTATCTCTTAAATCTTTTGTACCATATTATGTAATAAAATATTCCTACTGGTAAAAAAAAATATATGAAAAGATGGGGTGGTAGGGAAAGTGGAATATTCAAGCGGCTTCAGGAAGAAATCCAAATATTCATCCTTGAAGCCTTTTTATCCACTTTTCCGAGGCTACGGGTCCCACAATTTACACCAGAGGTGGACCCCATCCTATATATATGTATATATATTTACATGGAATTTTCTTGCAAGACACCAAGGATAAATATTTATTTCTCACCTTGTCTGTGATCAGGTTCGGTGTCGAGAAGAAGACTAAAATTCGAAATGTGTCGTACATGAGGAACACAACTTCGTCAGAAGGAAGACTTTTCTTGGTGGTATTATTATAGAGTCTTTTAATGAAGAAGACGATGGCACGCGCAGTCAGGGTTAAGATGGGTATGGAGAAGTAGTTATTTATAACTGACACTGTCGAAGCTGTACTAAGTAGAAAGTCGCCTCCCTCGCTACGGCCACGTTATCCTCACTAACTCTTGTCTCATCAGTTTCGTGAATTTCATTATAACTTGGGTCAGTACTGAGAAGCTGTTGCTGTTTCTTACACTGTTGATACGCACAGGCAGTTTCCGGAGAGTATTGTATGTCACTCAGTAACATTGTCTGCAGACGGACGATCGGATAAAATCCAGTGGTGTGAACAGGTATAATGAACGCCAGCAACCAGTGATGAAGGCAGTTGCTAATTATAGTGAAAAGGCAAGATGAAAAATCAGGTGAAATTGCAAGTTTCATGTAATTCGCAAATGCACTTGTTATGACATAGATAATAATCATTAAATACATCGCAATTAATGACTTATCTTGCCTTACAGTCCATCGCCTTAAGACATGAGCAGGAATAATTTGGCTGAGGTGGACAAAGAGTGAGCCCAGTTTACTACTCTTCATTACCAAGTGGGAACTTAGGATCATTGCTGTCAAAATGTCGACCACCTTAAGTATAGTCCTCATGGTATTGGAGGTGTCAGTAACAGCCATCACCAACTTTCCCTGTTTTGATAAACCCAGAGAAAGAGCAATGACAGTAAACATATGCATGTAGAAAATAACCACACCGTACGACCAGAGTGTGAGAATCCTGGAGGGACGTAGGTCTGGGAATATTTCATTACTTTCTGAACGTTGTCCACACTTGTCCTGTTGTCTATCGGTCTTGTTCCTCCGCCAACCTTCAACATGTAGATGGTTGCTCATGCTGTCTATTGCTTGGTGACGAGTGTGGCGATTAAGATGTGTGCGAGAAGCCGATGAATCGTGTGAAGAACTGTGGAAGTGTCGAACATGATGAGATTGTTGATGAAGGTCTTGATGATGACATGAATCACTAGATGTGAGCCTCTGGTGATCCCAGCAGTAGGGAAAGCCTCCTATGAGTCTAATCACCCACGCCCAGACTCTCAGTAAAATGACTAATGCAGGAATTCCGGAGTTCATTCTTGTTGTTTCACGAGACTGGTGCAAGTGCCAGACTGTGGTACTGTTGGACGGTGAACGTGCCTGTTGTGAACAATTGATTACTTAATAGTCGTCTTAGTAAGTTGATGAAGTACTCCTGGGTAACATGGTTCATATCTGGCTCACTGAGTGATGGTGGATTCAATACATCTGGCTCAATGACTGGCAATGGTGAAAACTTGGCTCAACAGCCTATACTGGTGAATACCTGGCTCACTGGATGATGGTTATCACCACCTGGCTCACTGGATGATGGTTATCACCACCTGGCTCACTGGATGATGGTTATCACCACCTGGCTCACTGGATGATGGTTGTCACCACCTGGCTCACTGGGTGGGGTGGTGATGGGTAACTGGTTATATGGGTTCTGGTAGCGGACAGCTGGCTCATCAAGTGATGGTAGTGGACATCTGGATCACAGGGATGTGGGGGAGGTGGGTATCTGAGGATGTGGGCGGTGGCAGTGGACACCTGCTTCACTATGTGGTGGTACTGGACACCTGCTTCACTATGTGGTGGCAGTGGACCACTGCTTCACTATGTGGTGGCAGTGGACACCTGCTTCACTATGTGGTGGCAGTGGACACATGCTACACTACGTGGTGGTACTGGACACCTACTACACTATGTGGTGACAGTGGACACCTGCTTCACTATGTTGTGGCAGTGGACACATGCTACACTACGTGGTGGTACTGGACACGTGCTTCACTATGTTGTGGCAGTGGACACCTGCTACATTACGTGGTGGCAGTGAACACCTGCTTCACTATGTAGTGGCAGTTGACACGTGCTACACTACGTGGTGGTACTGGACACGTGCTTCACTATGTGGTGGCAGTGGACAACTGACTAAGTTAGTAGTGGTAGCATACACCTGCATCACCAGTTGTGGCAGTAAACATTTGGCTTACCAGGAAGTGAACATTTGATCCGCTTGTTCAATATTGACCGTCCATTCACTTGAGAAAGATGATTAATGTTTCCAAGGTAATGAGTGCAAAGTAATGACTTTTATCGACAGGTAAGAATTATACACATATAAAATTATAACACACGGAGGTAGGATAACCCTGAAAAGAAGAAACACTTTCACCATTACTTTATCACCGTCTTGTCAAAGGCACGCCGATATACCAGCTCGGTTGCCCATCCAACCTGTAATATTTTCACTGATGCTTCAGACTTAAAGTGACATTTATTAAGTCCCTTAATAAATGTCACCCTGATTCCACTCCAAGAGTGCATCAATTCTTAAAAACTTCTTGCCTCCACTCACTTTTATCACGTTCACATATGCCTGTTGGATGTTTAAGTCCATTGCTTACAAAACCTTTAACTCTTTCCCTCCAACCTCTCACAGGACGACCCCAACCCTGCCTCCCCTACACAGTAGAATTATGCATTCTCCACCTCATGATATCTTGCAACCATCCTCTCCAAATATCCATGATTATTATTATCAAAACTAAGCGCTACTTCCACGAGGGTCATACAGCACTGCAGGGTAGTGAGTGTGAACTTGATCTGAAACTAACAATGGTAGAGAGCATGACGGAGGTAGAGTTTGTAAGGGCTGTGAGGTGTGCTAAAGAAAATATTATCAAAGGATGTGTAATAAATTTGTTGCTGTCAAAAAGTCAGAGGTAGTCTGTGTCAGAGGTGGGGCCGTCAGCGAGGAGGGAAGATAAAGAGGTAGTCTGTGTCAGAGGTGGGGCCGTCAGCGAGGAGGGAAGATAAAGAGGTAGTCTGTGTCAGAGGTGGGGCCGTCAGCGAGGAGGGAAGATAAAGAGGTAGTCTGTGTCAGAGGTGTGTCAGAGGTGGGGCCGTCAGCGAGGAGGGAAGATAAAGAGGTAGTCTGTGTCAGAGGTGGGGCCGTCAGCGAGGAGGGAAGATAAAGAGGTAGTCTGTGTCAGAGGTGAGGCCGTCAGCGAGGAGGGAAGATAAAGAGGTAGTCTGTGTCAGAGGTGAGGCCGTCAGCGAGGAGGGAAGATAAAGAGGTAGTCTGTGTCAGAGGTGAGGCCGTCAGCGAGGAGGGAAGATAAAGAGGTAGTCTGTGTCAGAGGTGAGGCCGTCAGCGAGGAGGGAAGATAAAGAGGTAGTCTGTGTCAGAGGTGGGGCCGTCAGCGAGGAGGGAAGATAAAGAGGTTGTCTGTGTCAGAGGTGGGGCCGTCAGCGAGGAGGGAAGATAAAGAGGTAGTCTGTGTCAGAGGTGGGGCCGTCAGCGAGGAGGGAAGATAAAGAGGTAGTCTGTGTCAGAGGTGGGGCCGTCAGCGAGGAGGGAAGATAAAGAGGTAGTCTGTGTCAGAGGTGAGGCCGTCAGCGAGGAGGGAAGATAAAGAGGTAGTCTGTGTCAGAGGTGGGGCCGTCAGCGAGGAGGGAAGATAAAGAGGTAGTCTGTGTCAGAGGTGGGGCCGTCAGCGAGGAGGGAAGATAAAGAGGTATTCTGTGTCAGAGGTGGGGCCGTCAGCGAGGAGGGAAGATAAAGAGGTAGTCTGTGTCAGAGGTGGGGCCGTCAGCGAGGAGGGAAGATAAAGAGGTAGTCTGTGTCAGAGGTGAGGCCGTCAGCGAGGAGGGAAGATAAAGAGGTAGTCTGTGTCAGAGGTGGGGCCGTCAGCGAGGAGGGAAGATACAGAGGTGCTCTGTAGCTTGATCACTAGTGCATTCAGCTCAAGCACTGAGGTCCCGGGATCGAATCCCTGGTATGGCTGGAAAACATTAGCACGCGTTTCCATAAGACACCTGCTGCCCCTGTTCGCCCATCAGTAAAAATGGATAATTGCGTTTTAGTCGAATGGTGTGGGTTGCATCCTGGGAGAAAATTGACCTAATTTGCCGAAAATGTTCTGCATGGCAAAGGGCTTTCTATGTAGTAGAATGCCACTGATGCCAGCTAGACATGTATACATTGTACTAGTGCTGCATCAGGTTAGACATTTTGGATCACTATGAAACACAAGAGATGTTCTTCCACCATAGTTCCTAAGAGAGGGTTAAGGGTAATACCATTATGTATTGTACAGGTGCTTAATTATATGTATGTTTTGCCGCCGAAGTGGCTAGTTTATTGTGCACCTGAGATACATCCCGTGGAAGGAAGCGCGAGAGCTTCCTTCCTCACACACACACACACACACACACACATACACACACACACACACACACACACACACACACACACACACACACATACACACACACACACACACAATATATATATATATATATATATATATATATATATATATATATATATATATATATATATATATATATATATATGCAATAAGATCACAGTAAACAGGTGATTTCAAAATATGCAAAACAACCACTCTGAAAGAATAGAGAAATTCCAAGCGCTTTCGTGACTACTCACATTATCAAGGAACTATGAACATAGTTCCTTGATAATGTGAGTAGTCACGAAAGCGCTTGGAATTTCTCTATTCTTTCAGAGTGGTTGTTTTGCATATATATATATATATATATATATATATATATATATATATATATATATATATATATATATATATATATATATATATATATATATATATATATATATATATATATATATATATATATATATATATATATATATATATATATATATATATATATATATATATATATATATGCAAAAGAACCACTGTGAAAGAATAGAGAAATTCCAAGCGCTTTCGTGACTACTCACATTATCAAGGAACAATGAAAGTAGAGCATCAAAGGAAGGTATATATATGGGTCTAGCCCACCCCTCTATATCAGATCCCACAACAAAGAAAACACCTGATGCGCGACTCATAAGAAAGGGAACACTGCAGCAGGCCCGCTGGCCCAACTAGACAGGTCCTTCACACAACCCACCAACAAATTATTCCACCCAAGAAATAAGAATTTTAAAAATTATTATTTGTCCAATGTATTATTAAATTCTTCCCAAATTCTGTTAATTATAAATGGATATAATTTATATAAACCAAAGGAAATATTCATATTATTGTCAAAACTGCTTTTGGACTTGCTTGATACAACTTTCTCAACTTTTTGAAAATCAATTGGATGGTTAAAATCTCTCACATGAATAAATAGAGCATAGGAATCTTGTCCAGTTCTAATGCCATATTTATGTTATTTTAATCTTAGTTCGAGATTTTTACCAGTTTGACCGTAATTAGCTTTATCGCAAATTTTACAAGGAATCTTATAAACACATCCATCAGCATTTTGGGGGGAATTCTATATCAAAAGTTTTTTTACTGTTTCAAGATTTTTGAATACAACTTTAATATTAAAAGTCTTAAGAAGAGAAGGCATGTCAACCAAGTTTTCATGGTAAGGGAGAACCAACATATTTTTAGTTGAATAAGGCTGGTTGTCCCTTTTTGGATTGTAAAAAGTATTTCTAGCAACTTTAAAAGATTTATCAATTACGTTTCTTGGGTATTTCAAATCATTACCTATTTCATAAATTTTGGATATTTCCTCATCTATGAACTCTGGACTACAAATTCGTAAAGCTCTCAAAAACACTGATGAGAAAACAGACAGTTTAACTCTATCTTGATGCGAAAAATAATAGTAGACATAGGAACAGTTATTTGTAGGTTTCCTGTAAATTTTAAATTTGAATTCATTATTACCCTTAATAATTAAAACATCTAGAAAAGGCAATGAGTTATTTTCTTCAAACTCAACAGTAAACTTTATAGAATGGGCTAAGCTATTTAATTTGCCAAGGAAATGGTGTATATCTACATTTTTTGGGCATAAGACACAAAATATCATCAACATATCTGAACCATTTAGCTCTTTTAGGGAGGATTGTGTTAAGCAACCTTGTTTCAAAAAATTCCATGTATAGGTTACTAAGAACAGGTGCCCTATTGCCAACAATAGGGCTCAAAATATCAGCAAGCCATTTGGATAATTTATGTGAAACTTATCCTATTGTAGGCAAAATTTCCAACTTCAATGTTAAAAACAACATAGATTTAGTTGATAAATTAAGCTCCTTGACTGACTTAAATGATTTTAACATGGCTAGTTTTGATGTTACTTCCTTGTTTACGAAAGTTCCTGTTGATGACTTATTAAGTTTCTTATCTGAAAAACTCGTTAATTATGATTTACTATTGCCAGTTCCTACTATCATTAAACTTATTAAACTTTGCATTGTTGATGCAAAATTTGTATTTAATGATAAGTTTTACACTCAAAAGTTTGGTATGGCAATGGGAAATCCTCTCTCACCTGTTCTTAGTAACCTATACATGGAATTTTTTGAAACAAGGTTGCTTAACACAATCCTCCCTAAAAGAGCTAAATGGTTCAGATATGTTGATGATATTTTGTGTCTTATGCCCAAAAATGTAGATATACACCATTTCCTTGGAAAATTAAATAGCTTAGCCTATTCTATAAACTTTTCTGTTGAGTTTGAAGAAAATAACTCATTGCCTTTTCTAGATGTTTTAATTATTAAGGGTAATAATGAATTCAAATTTAAAATTTACAGAAAACCTACAAATAACTGTTCCTATGTCCACTATTATTCTTCGCTCAAGATAGAGTTAAACTGTCTGTTTTCTCATCAATGTTTTTGAGAGCTTTACGAATTTGTAGTCCAGAGTTCATAGATGAGGAAATATCTAAAATTTATGAAATAGGTAATGATTTGAAATACCCAAGAAACGTAACTGATAAATCTTTTAAAGTTGCTAGAAATACTTTTTACAATCCAAAAAGGGACAACCAGCCTTATTCAACTAAAAATATGTTGGTTCTCCCTCACCATAAAAACTTGGTTGATATGCCTTCTCTTCTTAAGACTTTTAATATTGATGAGATTAAGACACATGTGCAACATCTGGGTATCTTTATTGTAGACGTTTCGCCATCCAGTGGCTTTATGAATACAAATTCTAGGACATAACTTGAAGACAGTAGAACTATGTACAGAAGATGAGGTAATCAGTCCCTCAACCTAGGGGTAGGTGCGAAGAGCACCAGCACTTTCAGAATCTCCACGACTATGGTGCTCTTCGCACCTACCCCTAGGTTGAGGGACTGATTACCTCATCTTCTGTACATAGTTCTACTGTCTTCAAGTTATGTCCTAGAATTTGTATTGATAAAGCCACTGGATGGCGAAACGTCTACAATAAAGATACCCAGATGTTGCACATGTGTCTTAATCTCATCTTGTCGGTATTATATACCATTCGTACACAACTTTTAATATTAAAGTTGTATTCAAAAATCTTGATACAGTAAAAAAAACTTTTGATAAAGAATTCCCCCCGAAATGCTGATGGATGTGTCTATAAGATTCCTTGTAAAATTTGCGATAAAGTTTATTACGGTCAAACTGGTAGTAAAAATCTCGAACTAAGATTAAAACAACATAAATATAGCATTAGAACTGGACAAGATTCCAATGCTCTATTTATTCATGTGAGAGATTTTAACCATCTAATTGATTTTCAAAAAGTTGAGAAAGTTCTATCAAGCAAGTCTATGTTCGACAGGAATATAATTGAATCTTGTTTCATAAAAAGCAGTTTTGACAATAATATGAATATTTCCTTTGGTTTATATAAATTATATCCATTTATAATTAACAGAATTTGGGAAGAATTTAATAATACATTGGACAAATAATAATTTTTTTAAATTCTTATTTCTTGGGTGGAATAGTTTGTTGGTGGGTTGTGCGAAGGACCTGTCTAGTTCGGCCGGCGGGCCTGCTGCAGTGTTCCCTTTCTTATGAGTCGCGCATCAGGTGTTTTCTTTGTTGTGGGATCTGATATTGAGATGTGGGCTAGACCCTTATATATACCTTCCTTTGATGCTCTATTTTCATTGTTCCTTGATAATGTGAGTAGTCACGTTGTTTTGCATATTCTAAAATCACCTGTTTGCTGTGATCTTATTGCATATATATATATATATATATATATATATATATATATATATATATATATATATATATATATATATATATATATATATATATATATATATATATATATATATATATATATATATATATATATATATATATATATATATATATATATATATATATATATATATATATATATATATACATACATATATATATATATATATATGTGTGTGTGGAAGGAAGCTCTCGGGCTTCTTTCCACGGGATGTATATCGGGTACACAATAAACTAGCTGCTTCGGCGGCAAAACATACATATAAGAACATAAGAACATAAGAATGTAGGAACACTGCAGAAGGCCTACTGGCCCATACGAGGCAGGTCCTTATCAAAACGACATCTACCTAAAGCTACTCAAGAAATAACTCCCGTACCCCTTGACACCAATCAAACCCAGCCCCTCCCACTCATATATTTGTCCAGTCTCTTCTTAAAGCTACCCAAGGTCCTAACCTCTATCACCCCACTGGGAAGACTGTTCCACGCATCTACAACTCTGTTAGAAAACCAGTTCTTACCTATGTCATTTCTAAATCTAAATTTATCCAACTTAAATCCATTATTCCTGGTTCTTACCTGGTTCGACACCCTCAGTACTTTATTAATGTCTCCCTTGTTTATGCCCGTCATCCACTTATACACTTCAATGATATCTCCCCTCATTCTACGCCTCTCCAGAGAGTGGAGATTTAAGGCTTTAAGTCTATCTTCATACGGGAGGTTCCTTACACAGTAAATCATTTTAGTCATTCTTCTCTGTATGTTCTCTAATGAGTCTATGTCCATCCTGTAGTAAGGGGACCAAAACTGAGCAGCATAATCTAAATGAGGCCTCACCAGTGATGTATAGAGCTGTAAAATAACTTTTGGACTTCTGTTACTTATACTTCTTGAGATAAATCCAAGTAATCTGTTGGCCTTGTTGCGCACACTGAGGCACTGCTGTCTTGGCTTTAGATTTCTGCTTACCATGACTCCCAAGTCTTTTTCACATTCTGTATGACCAAGCTCTACTTCACCTAGATTATAGCTACGAGGGTTATTTTCATTACCAAGGGCAAGTACCTTACACTTATCCACATTAAACTTCATCTGCCATTTCTCAGACCAAGACATTAATTTGTTCAAATCGTCCTGGAGTTCATTGATATCCTCCTCAGAGTGAATTATACGGCCTATCTTTGTATCATCAGCAAACTTACTCATGTCACTAGTAATCCCTTCATCAAGGTCATTAATGTAAATTATGAACAAGAGAGGGCCTAAAACTGATCCTTGTGGAACGCCACTAGTGACTAATCCCCATTCAGATTTCACTCCATTAATGGTAACTCTCTGCTTTCTATTGGTAAGCCATGCCTCAATCCATGCTAGTACTTTACCTCCTATACCATGAGCTGCCACTTTTCTTAAGAGTCTCTTGTGAGGTACTCTGTCGAAGGCTTTACTAAAATCCAAATAAACAATATCATATTCCTTATCACTGTCAACTGCCTCAAATGTTCTATTGAAGAACGTCAGTAAGTTTGTCAGGCAGGAACGACCTCTCGTGAATCCATGCTGAGATTCATTTATCAAGTTATGCTCTTCAAGGTGACTTCTGATAATGTCAGCTATAATTGATTCTAATAACTTGCCCACTATAGATGTCAGGCTTATTGGACGGTAATTTGAAGGAGTGGACTTATCCCCTGATTTGAATATAGGAACCACATTAGCCATCTTCCACATCTCTGGCACAACACTGGTAAGGATGGACGCATTGAATACACTCGTTAATGGCTGACTAAGCTCCATCTTGCATTCCTTAAGTACCCTTGAAAACAACTCATCGGGTCCCGGGGACTTATTTTGTTTCAGTTTGTCTATCTGTTTAATAACCATGTCCCTCGTGACAGTAATATTAGTTAACTTAAATTCATCAGGAACTAAATAATTGTTAATTACTGGAATCTCATTTACATCTTCCTGTGTGAAAACTGACAAAAAATAGTCATTAAATAAGGAACACATTTCCAGTTCATTATCCGTCAGCTGTCCATTCCCAGATTTCAGAGGTCCTACTTTTTCCTTCACCTTCGTCCTATACACTTGAAAGAACCCCTTTGGATTAGTCTTTGATTCATTAGCGACTCTAATTTCATAGTCACGTTTAGCCTTTCTAATCGCCTTTTTTACTTCTCTTTTAAGCTGAACATATTGGTCAGTAAGGTTAACCTCTCCTCTTCTGATGCGCCTATAAATTCCCCTTTTCTCCCCTAATAGATGCTTTAGCCTCCTGTTAACCCATTTGGGATCGTTATTATTAGACCTAATTTCTCTCTGGGGAATGTATATACTCTGGGCACTGTGTACATTATTAAGAAAACAATCATAAAAGCAGATCCCTTCATATTCATAAGTATGATTATCGTCAATAAAATCATTAGCTAGATAACCCCAATCAAGATTAGACAGATGTTCCCTAAGTCCATTATAATCGGCAGAACGAAAATCGGGGATTTTTACTGTATTATCATTATTCTTGCATTCCCAATTAATGCTAAAGGTGATGGATTTGTGATCACTTGCGCCAAGCTCTTCAGTGATCTCCAGATTATTCACGAGTGTTTCCTTATTTGACAAGACTAGGTCTAGCAAATTATTACCCCTGGTAGGTTCAGTTACACTCTGTTTCAGAAAACAGTCCTGAACTGTTTCCATGAAGTCACTGGACTCTAGATTACCTGTCAAAGAATTCCAGTCAATTTGGCTAAAGTTAAAGTCCCCTACTATGACTATGTTACTGTGTACAGAAGCCCTAACAATTTCGTCCCAAAGAAGTCTCCCTCTATCGTGATCCAAGCCTGGAGGTCGGTATATTACACCTAGAATTAGTTTTTCTTGACCCTCCACGAACTCTACCCAAACAGACTCTGTTACTGCTTCATCTATTTTTATACCTGTTTTTATGCAACAATTAATATTTTCTCGAACATACAATGCAACTCCTCCCCCCTTCCCATTACATCTATCCACATTGAATAACTTAAATCCCTGAATATTACACTCAGCAGTCATATCCCGACTCTTTAAATCATACCACGTTTCAGTTAATGCAATGATATCAAAGTTCCCAGCACATGCTACCAAACGTAGTTCATTAATTTTATTTCTTGCACTTCGACTGTTAGCATAAAATACCATCATATGTTTTTTCTTCTGCACATTTTTCCTATTCATCTTTGTTTTTACACAATTTCTGAAATTATCATTACCCAGAGTTACTACATGACAGTTACTATTAAGATTCTTAATATCAGAGCATAAGTCAATATATCCATACTCATTATTAATCATTTCTAAACCCATACCTCTAACTAATCCTAGTTTAAAGTCCTAACAACCCCCTCAACTGAGTTAGCAAGAAAACCCACACCTGCCCTGGATAAGTGAACCCCATCCCTGGCATACATGTCGTTTCGGCCATAGAAGTTGTCCCAGTTGTCAATGAATGGTACTGCATTATCCTTACAGTGTTTATCCAGCCAACAATTAATACCAATTGCTCTGGACAACCATTCATTACCAACACCTCTTCTTGGCAAAATGCCACATATAACAGGGCGCCCCCCCTTCTTCCTAATCATGTCTATAGCTGTCCTGAACTTTCTAACTAAATCCTCACTTCTACGCTTGCCTACATCATTGCCTCCAGCACTGAGGCAAATAATAGGATTGATCCCATTACCGTTCATGATGTTGTCAAGCCGGCTAACAATGTCCTCCATCCCAGCCCCAGGAAAGCATACCTTTTGTCTCCTACTCCTGTCCTTCAAGCAGAATGCCCTATCCATGTATCTAACCTGGCTATCTCCAACAACAACAATATTCTTACCTTCCTTGTTGTCGTTCGTCGTGACGATCCCAGTAGTAGACTCACATTCGTCGGGTAGCACCGAGAATGCGTTGGAGGTTTCCACGGGAGTTTCCACAGCAGTCTCTTCTTCATCGTTTCTGGCTTTCCATTCGTCTTCTTGATCGTCAACTTCGTCGTCCCCTGCTGTCCAGCCACTGACCACGATCCCTTCTTGACCTGAGGACTCGAAACAGGAGGACTACTACGAATCCTCTTGTTTTCCTCGGTCAATCGCCGTATCTCCATCTTCGCTGCCCTCAATTCTTCCTTAAGTTGCTGGTAAAGTTGCTCGATGGAGGGCATCTTGGTTCAGTCCACGGGAGCAAACAAGACACTTCTTCACAGAGTTAAGTATAGGTCAGCACTCAAAGTATAGGTCACCACTCAAGAGCACACAACAAGAGCCAGCCTCAGGTGTCAGGATGACCTTCACTAGCAAGAGTTGTTTGGATGGTCTTCACTAGGATGGTGTCACCCTTCCTAATTGATATCGACAATTTTATTAAACAGACTCATAAGCAAACACTAGTATATAGTTGACAGCAAATGTTTAGGTCAAGGGATCTTGATCGCTTGTACAATACATAATGGTATTACCCTTAACCCTCTCTTAGGAACTATGGTGGAAGAACATCTCTTGTGTTTCATAGTGATCCAAAATGTCTAACCTGATGCAGCACTATTACAATGTATAACAGTTTCCAATTTACATTTTAAACTTCCAGTCCTTTCATTTTTTTTCAAAGAAAGCTCCATGACAGAAAAACTTGAATATCTCCTTCGACTGGTTACGTCAAACATTAGAAATTTTATTAGGAGAGAAATAACGAATATGAATTTCAAAAGAATACAGTTAGAAGCCTAAGAATATCAATAACTCACTATGATTACAAGAACATATAAAAGTACATTTACGAACCAACATGTAGAAAAGTGCTGTATATTATAGCAACAAAACTTAGGTATTATTATAAACACTTCTTGCAGTTTGACATATATACAGTCTACGATCAAACCAAATGTAAACAATGGTATGTGGTCAGCCTTATGCGGCTCTTGAGTATCCTCCGGGTTTAGAGCTTCCCCTTGATTATAATAATAATAATAATAATAATTGAGTATCCACTTTATGAGGGACATAGAGATAAGTCAAATCATCTTATGGACGAAAATAAGAGACTAGTCATTTTAAGCACATATCATAAATTATTTTCCAAGAGATGATACATATATATTTTGCTCTCGGCTTCAATTCATTCATATTATTTATTAGGGTTAAATTTTGTGCTACTATTTCTTTTCATATTTTTCCTGTTTATAATCGGTTACGATAGTGTTTGTTACCATTTTTGTTATATTTGTTAGTCATCAGACGTTATAGTACAGTATTGTTTTTATTTAACTAAATATTGCTGATAACTCGCCACCCATTTGAAAATATATTTCACATATGCCGACCATAAGACCTTGATATCTCTTACAGTGCATTCCTCCATAAGTATTGCCAATTTTCTTGATATTAACTTTTTAATAACCTGTGCTTCAACATTTTTACTCATCTCATTTATTCTGCAACAAACAGTATTGTTACTTATTGACATCAAGCCTTAATTAATATCTTTGTCAATCTTAATGCTGTTTTCCCTTCTTATTTCGATGGTACGATTCTCACTACATACTTTAGTGTGGGGTACTTATAAAGTCTAGGAGATACTTACATTCAAGGTTAGTCATCCTCAGTCTCTGAAATATTTTCACCAACTCTCTCAGCAGATTATAGTTAAACTACTATTACAAAAATAGAAATATATTCTAAATAGGTAAGTACAAAGTACACAGAGCACACAAAGACTCAAATCTACCACATACCTTCCTGAACTTCTCTGGTCATCGAAGATTGTCAACCTCTGCCTTAACTCACAAATACGTATACACTGTCTCTCCTCACACTCATGGCTCCGACTCATCTCATTCACAGCCGGATGGCTCGTAGGGAGCATTCAGACTAGCCGAGAGTTAACCACTGCGAGAACAACAAGGTCAGCACAAGAAAAACACAATGTGCAAAGCATGCATCATGCATCTACATAAAACTTCTAGAGAGACCATGAGCAACCACATTCTCTGAGCCTTTTATATATTTGACTTCCAAATTAAAGGGCTGTAGGAACAAAGCCCATCTTAAGAGTCTTTGATTGTGGTTTCTCATTCTCTGCGAAAACCCCAGAGGACTGTCCTCACTCTATACCACTACACTACAGGATGTGGGGAAGCACTGATATAAACCGCAAATTTTTGTATGGCCAATACCTGGGCCAAAGCTTCGTTCTTCATGGTCGCATAACCACGTTGGTGGTTTTTTTAATTTGACTGAGTGGTGACAAACTGGTTGGAGGCTATTTCTCTCACCACCCTTCAGCAACACTACAACCTACTCCTACATCACTAGCATCCATCTGCAGGGAGAAAGGACATTCAGGACTTTTTAAAATAGAAATGTTCCCTGATAACAATTTCACATTTTCAAAAGCCCTGTCACACTTACTGTCCCAGTTGAAATGAACTTTGGGACTGGTCAGAATTGTCAGTGGTGATGTTACCTGGGAGAGGTTGAGGCAGAAGCGTCTGTAATAACCCACAATGCCTAGGAACCTCATTACTGCTCTACAATTTTATGGCCTAGGGAAATTTACAATAACTTCGACCGTAGCATTGGGGCAACTTTCCCCTGACCAACTACATATCCTAAGAATTGTACACTGGATTGGCCAAACACGCTTTTCCTAAGATTGGTGGTTAAGTGGGCATTAGCTAGACGTTCAAACAACTTACGTAATCTTACCAGTGAGTATCCCACTGGTTACAAAACACTACAATATCATCTAAATAGGCCTGTACACCATCCAACCCCTTTATAACAGTATTTACACGACACTGAAAGGTGGCAGGATAATTTTTTAACCCAAGGGGAAGTATATTATATTGGCATAACCCATCTGGAGTGATGAATGCTGAAATTTTCTTTGCTCGCTGTGTGAGAGGTATCTGATAATAACCTATAGATAAATCCAGTTTGCTCAGAAACTTTGCCCTTCCCACAACATCATTCGCATCATCAGTAATGGTCAGCCTTCGTTAGTTCATTTGCTCTGAGATAGCACACACATGCATGGATCCATCAGGTTTGGGGACCATCAGGCGTGGAGATGCCCACTGACTCTCACTAGGCACTACAAACTTGTTTTGAAGGAGAAAGTTCACTTCTTCCTTTATGTGAAGTTGTTTTGTTGGATTCATGCGGCAACTCCCACCATAGAATGGTATTTTTTAGTCTGTTAATGTGCATGTTACCTTCCGATTTGCACTGGCCAGTCCTTTTAATTACATAATTGGGCCCAGACCTGCATGTGTTGACAAAGGGTCCATCAAATCATGCAGCAAAGGCATGTCCTGGAACTCGCTCCAAGGCTAACACTTCCTCTCCAACAATGAAGGAGCGAGGAACAGCCCCTTGGTCATACTGCTGCTTCTTGACCCTCTGACTAGCCTTGAGGTTGTCTGCTGTCATTCATATACCTAACCTGGCTATCCCCAGCAACAACAATATTTTTACCTTCCTTGGTGTCGTTCGTTGTGACGTTCCCAGTAGTCGACTCACATTCGTCGGGTAGCACGGGGAATGCATTAGATGTTTCCACAACAGTTTCCACAGCAGTCTCTTTCTTCTTCATAGTTTCTACCTTTCCATTCGTCTTCTTGATCTTCAACTTCGTTCCAAGCTGTCCAGCCACTGTCCAGGTTCCCTTCTTGACCTGAGGACTCGTAACAGGAGGACTACTACGAATCCTCTTGTTTTCCTTAGTCAATCGCAGTATCTCTATCTTCGCTACCCTCAATTCCTCCTTAAGCTGCTGGTAATGTTGCTCGATGGAGGGCATCCTGGTTCAGTCCACAGTTGAGATACACAGAGAGCACCCAAGACATGTCTTCCAGTCTTATTCTCATGCTGTTTCAGTTTACACTGATGGTTCTAAATCCTCTAACGGTGTTGGGTTTACAGCAGTGTTTCTGAACAGTTATACGAGGTCATTCATTAGACTCAGTATGTTTAGACTTAGTATGTCTAATGGCTGTTATACATAAGAACATAAGAAAGGAAGAACATTGCAACAGGCCTGTTGGTCCATTCTAGGCAGGTCCTTCACAATCCATCCCACTAACAAAATATATGCCCAACCCAATTTTCAATGCTACCCAAGAAATAAGCTTTGATCATTCTATTTACCCATGTGCAAGTCCCACTCAAATCCGACCTCTCTCACTCATGTATTTATCCAACCTAAATTTGAAACTACCCAAGGTTTTAGCCTCGATAACCCTACTAGGCAGGCTGTTCCACTCGTCAACTACCCTATTTCCAAACCAATACTTTCCTGTACCCTTTCTAAATCTAAACTTGACTAATTTGAATCAATTACTGTGGGTTCTCTCTTGGAGGGATATCCTCAAGGCCTTATTTATATCCCCTTTATTGATACCCATCTTCCACTTATACACTTCGATCATGTCTCCCCTCATTCTTCCTCTAGCAAGTGAATGCAGTTTAAGGGTCTTCAATATTTCTTCATAAGGAAGATTTCTAATGCTATGTATTAATTTAGTCATTCTACGCTGAATGTTTTCTAATGAATTTATGTCCATTCTGTAATATGGAGACCAGAACTGAGATGCATAATCTAGGCGAGGCCTTACTAATGATGTATAATGCTGTAATATAACCTCTGATCTTCTGTTGCTTACACTTCTTGATATATATCCCAGTAATCTGTTTGCCTTATTACTTACACTTAGGTACTGCTGTCTTGGTTTAAGGTTACTGCTTATCATAACCCCCAAGTCCTTTTCACAATCTGTATGGCTAATTTCTTCATTATTTAACTTATAAGTGCTAGGATTATGGACACTCCCGAACTTCAGAACCTTGCATTTATCTACACTGAACTGCATCTGCCACATTTCTGACCAGGTATTGAGTTTGTCTAAATCCTCCTGAAGTTCCCTGATATCTACGTTTGAATCAATTATCCTACCTATCTTGGTGTCATCGGCGAATTTGCTCATATCACTAGTAATTCCCTCATCAAGATCATTGATATATAGTATAAACAAGAACGGTGATCCCTGTGGAACGCCACTGGTTACAGACCCCAATCGGATTTAGCCCCATTTATGCACATTCTCTGCTTCCTGTCTGTGAGCTATAACTCGAGCCATGAGAGCACTTTTCCCCCAATGCCGTGAGCTGTGTTTGGCGCGGTACTCTGTCAAAAGCCTTACTAAAATCTAAATAAACAATATCAATTTTTTTATCGTGATCAACAGCCTTAAAAGCGTTACTGACTACCTCACCATATTTAGTAGTTTCATATTCCTTTAGTGCTTTGCAGTCTATCAAAAAATTTGATTCTCACCCCTTAGTTCTTCGTATTCAACTCGGGTTGTGCTGCATTTCTAGTAAAAACAAAGGCATCGTTTTCTGCTGGGTCCCGGATCATGTTGATGCTCAGGACAACGAGCAAGCTGACTCTGCTGCGCGGTCAGCTGTACTTAACCTCCGCATGCCATTCTCAGACTATTTTGGTGTAATCTTTAGACAATTTCGCAACCGTTGACAACAGCAATGATCTGAATTGATTCATAACAAGTTATTTTCTATCAAACCTTGTTTAGGTTCCCAGTCTTATCATAGATGCCGTGTTGTGTCTGGGAGACTTCGATCTCCCGTCTTTGTATCGAACACACACACATCTCGCTCATGAGTATCTCATGGTGGAGCGCCCAGCACCACTCTGAAAATTCTCTAGTTCAGATGTCAGTTTTCCATATACTAACAGATTGTCCTGTCTACCAGCGAGCACACAAGATTTACCTCCGGTGTTGTCACCACTCGAACCCCCTACTTTATCTGACCTCCTCGCTGACAGCCCCTCCTTTGATGCAGACTCACATTTTGACTCTGTCAGCAACATCTTTATTACGGCGTCTTTGATCATACTTTGCCTTTAGCACTCCTCACCACCCTTAAGGGTAGAGTCCCTGAATTTGGCCAACTCTTTTATATTTCAACCAATTTTTTTTATTTTTGGTGTACATTTAGAGGTTCATATGTAGAAGAATGTGACAAAGTTTCAGTATGATTGGCCAACAAACAACAGAGAAAAAAATATTTTAGTGACTTCATATATGGCAGCAAGGTATGACAAAATGGCACTTCGAGTGGCACTTCCGACAATCCCAACCGTTAGAATACATCTGACACTAATTTGCGATGCACATGTTTCATCTAATATATCTTATTATCATGGAAAAAAAATACATTTGATAGACTTTTTTGCATTCACCAAAATATCTGCCTTTTACCTCCCACAAAATCAAAAATATTTGATATATTTCAAAAAAAGAATCATCACATTTTCAAACACACTTTGTTTTATATTGTCAGTGAAAATCATTTCAATACAATCATTAATAATGGTGTACTTTAGCGAAATATGTGAAAAAGTTATTTCCGAGATATAGGCCTAGAAAACGTCGGCAGGCCTACCGTCTCAAAAAAAAATTTTTTTTGCGCGGAAATCGGGTTTTTTTTGGTGTATTTCTTAGTAAACTGATGTTATAGTGCAGTTATCGTCTTCAAAACACCGTTTTCTATCACTCACATACCAAACAATAGAACAAGGAGACGAGGAGTAACACATTTATATCGAAATATTGCTGGTGGACTCTCGCTATATTATGGCCTATTTTATTCAGTCTAGAGTATATAACATGTGTGTTTGTTATTTATAGTGTTTATTATATCATATTAGATCAATTCTGATAGACAAATAAGCCGTATAGTTGATATATAAGCTGATATAAACGTAATAATGAAGTGATTTCACCTGCCGCCGTCTGGAGAGGGAGCATTGCCGAGTGTACCTAGGTGCTTCCTGATAGGCTAGACGTCTATTGATAAGCTCCAACTACTCTTATATGATGCCAAATAATCAATTATTATATTAGAAAGAATAATGCAAAGAAAAAGCAATAAAAAACAAGGAAAAATTTCCAAAAAATACA
>NC_091298.1:43240082-43307582 GCF_038502225.1 Cherax quadricarinatus
CTTGGGGTGAGTATAACACCGAGCATGTCTCCGGAAGCACATATCAATCAGATAACTGCTGCAGCATATGGGCGCCTGGCAAACCTGAGAACAGCATTCCGATACCTTAGTAAGGAATCGTTCAAGACACTGTACACCGTGTATGTCAGGCCCATACTGGAGTATGCAGCACCTGTTTGGAACCCGCACTTGATAAAGCACGTCAAGAAACTAGAGAAAGTACAAAGGTTTGCCACAAGGTTAGTTCCAGAGCTAAGGGGAATGTCCTATGAAGAAAGATTAAGGGAAATCGGCCTGACGACACTGGAGGACAGGAGGGTCAGGGGAGACATGATAACGACATAAAATACTGTGTGGAATAGACAAGGTGGACAAAGACAGGATGTTCCAGGGAGGGGACACAGAAACAAGAGGCCACAATTGAAAGTTGAAGACACAAATGAGTCAGAGAGATATTAGGAAGTATTTCTTCAGTCATAGAGTTGTAAGGCAGTGGAATAGCCTAGAAAATGACGTAGTGGAGGCAGGAACCATACACAGTTTTAAGACGAGGTTTGATAAAGCTCATGGAGCGGGGAGAGAGAGGGCCCAGTAGCAACCGGTGAAGAGGCGGGGCCAGGAGCTAAGACTCGACCCCTGCAACCACAAATAGGTGAGTACAAATAGGTGAGTACACACACACACACACACACACCTACACACCTACACACACACAACAGGCCTAGTGTCTAATCGACATGTGCCTAGGACAAAATGGTAACTAACATACACACGTAAGGACCCATCAGTCACTCAACCCTCATCCTTCCTTCCCCTCTCCCCACCTCCCCTTCCCTTCTAATCCCAACACACACTTACACACATGTGCACACACACATACACACACACACACACACACACACACACACACACACACACACACACACACACACACACACACACACACACACACACACACACACACACACACACACACACACACACACACACACACATATATACACACGTAAGGACCCAGGAGTCACTCAACCCTCATCCTTCCTTCCCCTCTCCCCACCTCCCCTTCCCTTCTAATCCCAACACACACACACACACACACACACACACACACACACACACACACACACACATACACACGTAAGGACCCATCAGTCACTCAACCCTCATCCTTCCTTCCCCTCTCCCCACCTCCCCTTCCCTTCTAATCCTAACACACACACACACACACACACACACACACACACACACACACACACACACACACACACACACATACACACACACACACACACACACACACACACACACACACACACACACTCAAACACACATACACACACACACACATGCACACACACACACACACATGCACACACACACACACACACACACACACACACACACACACACACACACACACACACATACACACGTAAGGACCCAGCAGTCACTCAACCCTCATCCTTCCTTCCCCTCTCCCTATCATGTGGATTTATCATGTGGGAGTTCGGACACGTGGAATTGGGTAAAGTAATACTCACGTAGGCTGGCAGTACGTATAATTACGGATAATGTGGAGAGAGCCCTTACAGCCGTTACCTTGTCTCCTTGCTCCTCTCGTAACACTGACTGGCCGCCCACAGTACCCATATGTGAGGGGGTCTTTGAATACTGCTAGGTCAGCACAATATGAATAGACAGTGACTCAGGCAGAGACGGTTGGTAATGAGTCAACGGTACACTGGTTACTGGTAACTGGTTACTTGAGAGCTCGGCGACGCTAACATATGTCGTCCCGACATATAACTAATACAAACTAGAGATGGCAGGTGTACGGCTTGGGCTGATTCTATACAATGTCAAAGTACACAACAATTAAACATTATAACATACATAAGTAGAACATTGGAATGGAAGCTTACGTAACTGAAACTGTAATGCAATACAAGGTATAATATAGCACAACTTAAAACTCAACGTTGAGATTACACAATAGAAGTGATAAAAAAAAATTTGATCGATCGATCTGTATTCATGTGATCTACGGATTCTGAGGAAGAAATATATACAAAGAAAGAAGTGTTTAACAGAAAGGCAGATTCGGTGCACTCAAATCTAGACTGTTAACTCTCAGAATGCAGAGAGAACATGAACACAAAAAAAAAATTCTTGAATACTGATAAGTTGATACTGTAATTATTCATCTATACAGGTTATTTACATTTAACCCCAACTCTGCTAGGGTGAGATTGACATATGCAGAATGGGTGTCATCTCTGGGAGGATCAAACTCTGTAGCATTGGCTAACTCATGCTGTATTTGAGGCAAATCTGAATTGGAAGTTACAAATGATACTTGAGGATTTCTCAATACCTGTCGTGTACGTAGGGAATAACGACATTCAGGTTGATCGTCTGACTGAGTATCAGAGGAAGAGAGTACAGGATCAGGAGGATTGTCAGAGTCTGTCACATTAGTCTGGGTTGGAACATCATTATCATCACATACTAACTTCATATGATCTAAATGCGATTCTTTATACTGACCAGTACTAATCTCTCTAACCTTATACTTATTACCAGTGATATGTTCAACTACTCGATAAGGACCAACAAACTTTTGATCAAGCTTTGGCATTGCAGACGTTTTGTTAAAGTTAATCAGCATAACTCTCGAACCTACTTTGATTTTGGATGGCTTTGCTCGAGTGTTTGCGACTCTTGTAAATTCTGCTGTTGATTTTTGAAGTGTTTCACGGATTCTTCTAAAAACACTTTGAGCTAAGCTGGTACGAGTTGCTATGAAATCATCAGGGTTGTAATTTGGTTTCGGATTAGAATATAACAACTCATAAGGCAAACGTTTATCTACACCATACAATGCATAATGTGGAGTGTCACCTATAGAAACATTGTAAGCAGAATTTATAGCACACTGCACATCAGGTATAACTTCATCCCAAGTTTCACTATTGGGATTGATAGTGGCTCTCAAGACATCAAGTACTTTCTTATTGGTTCGTTCCGCTAACCCATTGCTGGCAGGATGATGAGGAACAATGGTGGATTTAGAGATCTTGTACAACATGCACAAATTTTCAAGAATCTCATTACAGAATTCACCTCCATTATCTGTTACTAGGGACTTAGGTGTGGTATGCCTGCAGATAATGCGTTCTTTAAACGCTTTAGCTACTGTCTCGGCAGTCTTATCTGCAATAGGAACTAACTCACAATATCTGGTGAAATGGTCTACCATAACACACAGATGTTTGTTACCTTGGAGGGAACATTGGAAATTAGTTAACAAATCTAGCGCAACTCTTTCCCACGGTTCGCTAGTAGTTGGATATACCTGGATTGGATTAGGACCATTAGCATTGCCTTTATGTTGCATGCAGACACTACATTTCTTAACATACTCAGAAATATCAGTTGCCATACGAGGCCAAAAGTATTTCAATCTGGCTTGTTTTACTGAACGATCCATACCAGGGTGTGCAACACCTGATACATCGTGAACTAGCTGTAAGGCTACATTCACTAGTGACTGTGGAATTACTAACTGGTATACTCTTCTGCTAGGAGTACCCAACTCGGCTGTTCGATACAGTAATTCTTGGTTCATGACAAAGTCACTGATGGGTGCTGGTGGCTTCACAGTCAGAATAAGATCTTCCTGGAGCAGGAATCGAATCACACCAGACCACATGGGATCTGTTCGTTGAGCATTCTTTACATCTTCAGCACTAAATGGAGGGTCTGCAGTTACTATACTAACATGTCGCGATAAGGCATCTGCGACTACATTTGACTTGCCAGGTAAATGCTCAAAGGTGGGATTGAACTCTTGGATAGTCAAGGTCCATCTGGCTAACCTTCCAGTAGGTTGTTTGTTCTGGAATAAGGGTATCAGTGGAGCATGGTCTGTCAAGACATGAACAGAGTACTGATAAATAATGTCTCGGAAGTGCTTTAAAGACGATACTATTGCTAAAGCTTCTTGCTCAGTTACTGTATAATTACGTTCAGCCTTCGTAAGGACTCGGCTAGCAAATGCAACTGCGTTGTACTTGCCATCGGTCTTCTGAGCTAGTACGGCACCTATGCCAATTGAACTAGCATCAGTTGTCAGATAGAAGGGCTTAGAAAAATCTGGAAATTTCAAAATTGGAGCAGATGTTAGCTTTTCTTTTAGAGTTTGGAATGCTCTTTCTTGACGGAAGGTCCAAACAAAAGGAGCATCTTTCTTAAGCAACTCAGTTAGAGGAGCAGCTATGGAAGAAAAATTGGTAGTGAAAGACCTATAAAAACCTGCTAAGCCCACAAAGGATCTTACGGCATCAGCAGTTTTGGGAGTTGGAAAATTTAGTACTGCAGTTACTTTACTTTGGTCAGTCGTAACCCCTCTAGGAGTGACTACGTGACCAAGAAACTTAATTTCCGATCTGAAAAATTGACATTTAGACAGTTTGATCTTTAAATTGGCTTCTTCAAGCTTACCAAGTACTACATCAAGTCTTTTCAAGTGTGTATCCACGTCTTTAGACATGACGATTACGTCATCTAAGTACACCATAAGTGCATTACCTATGAGACCTCTAAAGATATTAGTCATGAGCCTTGAGAACGTGATAGGGGAAGATCGTAATCCAAACGCCATACGGAGGAAGTGATAATGACCTGTAGGAGTGGAGAATGCAGTTAGCTCTTGGCTGTCCTCGTGAAGAGGGACTTGCCAAAACCCTTTTAACAAATCCAGGGTTGAAAAGACTTTGTTATCTCCGATATTACGTAAAAGATCACCCAGTACAGGGAGTGGAAAGCGATCTGGAATGGTTTTCGCGTTTAACTTCCTAAAGTCAATCACTGGGCGCCAAGTACCATCTTTCTTAGGTACTAGTATCAAGGGTGCATTCCAAGGTGAATTGCTAGGTGCAATAACTCCATCATCAAGCATTTGATTGATCAATTCTTCTGCGACAGCAACTTGTGAATGAGGCATTCTGTACGCAGGTATGTAGATAGGTCTAGTACCAGGTTCAAGTGGAATACGATGGGACAATAAGTTCGTTATACCCATCTTCTCACCTGGTAAAGCAATGGCTTTACGACGTTTGTTCAACAGAGTCAACAAACGCTTGACTTCATCTGGGAAGTCAGTGGGAGCTAAGTCTTTCTCCTCAACTGGTGGAACAGATTGATCCAGTGAAGTGGATGAGGTCTCCCCGGCAGAAATAGCACCGACCCACTGGTCAGGTGACAACTCATCCTCTACCTGAACAGGGTAAGGATAGTGAACAAGGTCAACAAGATTGGTATTTGCTCTGAGGCGAACACTGTGACCAGAAGTGTTGGCCAGGAAGAAATGGATCTTACTATCTCTTACAACATGTAAGGACGGTTCAACAAATAGACCTTTTACTTTGCAGGAATCACTGTCAACTAGGACGTTATCACCATCTGGAACACTAGGAACAACAACAGACACTCCAGTGAGAGCACTAGCCGCAACAGAGACGTCTTTCTGCAGACGGCATGTGACATCAACAAGAGATGGCATTACTAGTTTCAAGTAATCGTTTTCCGACAAGGCGTCCCCTGTGGAGAAACTACTACTTGAACTAGCAGACATTGCAGGGATAGGTTGTGCACTCAAGGCAATCTGAGTGTCCTCGGGCACTTGAGGCATCGGACTATCCTGCAAGTCTGAAGGTATAGGTGGAACACTGATGGGAGTGACAGAATTACCAGTGCCTGACCGCTTGGGTACGCTACTGGAGAATGCATTAGCTTGTAAGGACTTAATCCGTACATCATACTCTGCAGCAGTATAACAGATTTCTGATCCAAGCTGGTAACCCCAGAATGGAACGATCAAGTCGTCAATTTGGGCATGCCATCGATAAGGGTCGAGCACAATGCGTAAGTCTCGCATGGAAGCAAATCCCAGTAGAAGGTCACCAGGGAAAGTAATCTGGTCGACAACAAGGAAGGAAGCAGTGAAGTCTCTACCTTGGATAGAAAAGGTTAGGGAAGTCCGACCTCGGACACGCAGGTGAGAACCAGCTACTCCACTAAGGGAGGACACATGAGTCGGTTCCACGAGAAGGACACGTCGTAACTGCTTATCCTTAAACAAACTAGACCTAATAATATTGACTTGCGCACCAGAGTCCATGAACAAATGAACGGGCGCATTATGAACAGATGTTTGCACTATAGGGCCTATGGTTGCATTGGAAGTTATGTGCAAACAAAAAGGTGGATTGTCATCAGAAAAGACTTGTTCCACTTCATCCCCAAAATCATCTATGTCAGAGACATGTGAAGCAACATCATCAGCAGGATTGTCATTCTCGAGACTGCTTAAGGCTTCAAAGGAATTGTGAACGGGGATGGTGTACTCATTATCACCTACTGTCACCATGGGATGGTTTGACTGGGGCGCTCGAATTCCCCCGAATTGGAAGAACGAGCCTGGTTCTGGTTAGTTTGAGAATTGGAAGAATGAGCCTGGTTCTGGTTATTTTGAGAACCACGATATCTGTTTCCTCTACGGGTTCTGCGGTTGGAACAGCCACGGAAAGACCTAGAGTACTGAAGGTTATAGAGAGCATTGCACTCAGATGTGTCATGTCCATGTATTCTATGATAAGTACAGTAGGGAAGATCTGGGTACTCATCATCAGTACGACGTCTCTTAGGGTAACTATCAGGACAATTAATTGCAATATGGCCACGGAAACCACAGTTGTAACAATTCCGCCGACTATGGTTACTGAATGTACTATGAATACTACGAGGTGTATAACGACTCTGTACACTGGTTCTTGGTGATCTCTGAGATGGTTGACGACCACGATTTGTCTCTGTGGCGCAAACAAGAGGTGGTGCAGACTGAGGCATATGTGTGACATTACTTTTGATACATGGGAAAGTACCCTGGGGGCACAAGGAACGTACATGATTTAAGGCTGTAAGTGGTTCCATCGTCACAGTTGGAGGATGAGCCTCATAAGCACACACGGAAGCAGGTGGCATTAGTTCTTTAATTGCTCCAAAAGCTGCTATTTTAGCAAGCGATTCTGTAAATGGTTTAGCCTCTTCAGGGAGGAAAGCTGATGACTGGACAGCATTGATAAATGATGATAAAAGTTTGTCTAATCTAACAGCAAATGCACTCAACGATTCATTACTCATGGGTGTAGCATTCACTAGTTCCCTAAGAACGACATATGGATCAGCTGTTTTTTCTGGGACAAGTAAAGAACGAATCAGTTCCTCATATTGTGACCACTTAGTAAGATTCCTGAAGTCTCGCATATCAAGGAGATCAACAACGTGAACAGCAGCAGGGGATCGATAAAGAGCTTCTTTAGCAAGTCTGATAAGACTTTCCTCTGAAGGAGGACCTTCAACTAGAGCACTAGCACGAGAACGAATGGCCGCAAACCATGCTTCAAGACTATGTACATGGCCATTGAATAAAGGTAACGCATCAAGGGAATCACGAGTATAACTATAGTATCTCGGTGTCTGGGTCGGTCTTTCCGTCGGTAAGGAACTGTGAGGACTGATGACAGGGGCAACAGTAGCCTGAGAGGTCTGAGTATCGACATTCACTAAAGTATCACTTGACGGTATGTGAGACATAATGGCAAAGTAGCACGAGAATAAATAAGGCAAAAATAATGAACAATAAAAAATGATACAAAATGCTAGAATTGAAATAAAAGAGATGCAACTAATTCTGCAGAAGTAATAAAAAAAATGTCTAAGCTACACTGCAAGAGGAAGGACAACTCAATGTGAAGGACTATTGGCCAAGATAAAAAAAAAAATTTACATTGAAATATACAAGTAAAAATGTTACTGGAGACTGAATTAAATGCAAAATGAGCTGTCTTTACTCTTGCTAATAAAGAAAGTAATTAAGAAAATTTTAAATCAATGTAAAAGTAGAAAATAAAATTACTAAATTGTTAACTGAGAAATTTAAGTATTTTCTAAGAATGCATAAACAAAATTAAAATATAATTCATAAAAATATCAATAAAAGAAAATAATTCACTGCAGAACAAGTGCAACAAAATAATTCACTGCAGAACAAGTCCAACAAAATAAGGTGTAGAAATAATCACTGCAGTAATAAAGTGTCACTGGGAAAACTCAGGTTAAATAATTAAATAAAAATATAAAGAAAAACTGATTGAACACTTTAACTCTTAATTGTAAATTAGACAAAACAATTTACTCAAACAGAGTAAAGAAAACACTTTACGTTAAAAGTAATTGAAATTGCATCAAGAGTGAATTTGTTCAAAGAAATATAAAAATATGAATAAAATAAAACAAAGGAACAAAACGGGAAGTGGAACACTTACAGTGGCAGGGCACACTTCACTTACAGTGGCAGGGCACACAACAATTTTTTTTTTTAGTATATTCTTACAACAAAATCTTGCTGTGACTGATACGACAAAAATTTGCTGGCAAAAATAATGGTACACAGTCTGCGAAAAAATTAGAGGAATGAGACACTGCTGGCATACGAAAAAAAAAGGACACACGTAGAAATAAATGGATAATTTGGTATACTGGGGTAAATATCACTGCATGAATTACAATGACAATTACTGGAGAATACAACGCTGAAAGAATACAATAAAAAAATGAATCACTTCACACAGAGAGACTGACTGGTACACTACACAATAATACTTACTACAGACAGGAGTAGCATAAAAAAAAAAAAACACAGATAAAAAAATATAAGATGAGCGAAAACACTGAAAAATATTGCAAAAATAACGAGTCAAAGAAACACTGAGTCTACACTGAAAACACAAGGTTTAGAATACACAAGAAATTTACTATAAATGTCTCACACACGCAAATGTCTTTAAATGCAAGAAAAATGTCTCTAACTATCACTGAAGTCTGTAGTAGTCGGGTGATTACTGGTGATGTGGAAGGTTGTCCTGCACGGTGATGACGCCGACACTCACACTGTCGTCGTGAAGAAATGCGCTTTCTCGGTGGACTCGCATAATTGGGTTTTATCGTTGGCACTCACCTACAATCTCTTGACCAATTATGTGAGCCAAAACAGTATTAGGACCCGGTACAAGGGTGCAAACAACCACAGGTAGATGGGGTGGGTGGCTGGTGGTGGGTTGTTGGTGTGTGGAGGGAGAGAGTATAGTGGGTGAGATGACTCGCTGGCGTGCAACGCCCTCCACTCTACCCACGAAGGTGGCTTGATAAGCCACTCTATGCCACAGGAATGATGAAAACCACTCTTAGCATCCAACAGGGAGCACAAAGCGATATAGACAATACTTCAGAGGAACTTGGCTTACTTCTTGCTGCCTGGCTTACTTCTCTCTCTCAGCTGGGTTAGAAGCTGGGTTGGCTGACTGGCTTACCCCACGAGAATGGCTGACTGGAAGACGTGTAACGATGCACAAAGCACGGAGGAGCAGGTGGATGACAGGAGACAGGCTGGATGATAGGCTGACTGGCGTTCACTTCCACAGTCTGGCTTACTGACTGGCTTAATTGCAAAATCCGGGTCAACCCCTCGGAGATTGAAGCAATTAGCACACGAACTAAGCCAGGAAGCTTGAAACAGCTGCAACAGGCTTGCAGGTTGGAGGTGGTGAGGGGAGTAGCTGGTGGTTGAGACGGTTCACCTTTGACCCGCCGGCTACTCACAAACAGTCTTCTAACGTCTTGAATTACCCTTAAATATCCACGCTCCACACCGCTGTCACCATTTATCAGGTGGGAGTTCGGACACGTGGAAATGGGTAAAATAATACTCACTTAGGCGGGTAGTACGTATAATTACGGATAATGTGGAGAGAGCCCTTACAGCCGTTACCTTGTCTCCTTGCTCCTCTCGTAACACTGACTGGCCGCCCACAGTACCCATATGTGAGGGGGTCTTTGAATACTGCTAGGTCAGCACAATATGAATAGACAGTGACTCAGGCAGAGACGGTTGGTAATGAGTCAACGGTACACTGGTTACTGGTAACTGGTTACTTGAGATCCCCACCTCCCCTTCCCTTCTTATCCCAACACACACACACACACACACACACACACACACACACACACACACACACACACACACACACACACACACACACACACACACACACACACACACACACACACACACACACACACACACGCACACATACACACACATACACACACACACGCACACACACACACACACACACACACACACACACACACACACACACACACGCATACACATATACACACACATACACGCACACACAGAGAGAGGAGAGGATGAACCAGCAAGACTGGACCTTGTATTCACCTTGAGTAGTTCTGACATCGAGGATATCATGTACGAAAGGCCCCCTGGGAGCTAGTGATCATGTGGTTCTGTGCTTCGACTACATAGTTGAGCTCCAAGTGGAGAGAGCAGCAGGAATAGGGTGGGAAAAAACCAAACTACAAAAGGGGGAACTACTCAGGCTTGCGGAACTTCTTTCAAGACATTCAGTGGGAGAGGGAACTGACAGGAAAACCAGTACAAGAAATGATGGACTATGTGGCAACAAAATGCAAGGAGGCAGAGGAGAGATTTGTTCCCAAGGGAAACAGAAATAATGGGAAGAACAGAACGAGTCCTTGGTTCACCCAAAGGTGTAGGGAGGCAAAAACTAGGCGTACTAGAGAATGGAAAAGGTACGGAAGACAGAGAACTCAGGAAAATAAAGAGATTAGCCGAAGAGCCAGAAACGAATATGCACAGATAAGAAGGGAGGCTCAGCGGCAATACGTAAATGACATAGCAACGAAAGTCAAGACTGACCCGAAACTGTTGTACAGCCACATCAGGAGGAAAACAACAGTCAAGGACCAGGTAATCAGACTGAGGAAGGGTGATGGGGAATTCACAAGAAACGACCGGGAGGTATGTCAGGAGCTCAACACAAGATTTAAAGAAGTATTTACAGTGGAAACCAGTAGGACTCCAGGAAATCAGAGCAGGGGAGTGCACCAGCAAGTGCTGGATGAGGTACATATAACCAAGGAGGAGGTGAAGAAGCTGCTATGCGAACTTGACACCTCAAAGGCGGTGGGACCAGACAACATCTCTCCGTGGGTCCTTAAAGAGGGAGCAGAGACATTGTGTGTACCATTGACAAAGATCTTCAACACATCATTTGAAACTGGGCAACTCCCCGAGGTATGGAAGATGGCAAATGTAGTCCCAATTTTTAAAAAGGGAGACAGACATGAGGCACTAAACTACAGACCTGTATCACTAACGTGTATAGTATGCAAGGTCATGGAGAAGATCATCAGGAGGAGAGTGGTGGAGCACCTGGAAAGAAACAAGTGTATAATTGACAACCAGCATGGTTTCAGGGAGGGAAAAATCCTGTGTCACAAACCTATTAGAGTTTTATGACAAGGTGACAGAAGTAAGACAAGAGAGAGAGGGGTGGATCGACTGCATTTTTTTGGACTGCAAGAAGGCCTTCGACACAGTTCCTCACAAGAGGTTACTGCAAAAGCTAGAGGATCACGCACACATAACAGGAAAGGCACTGCAATGGATAAGAGAATACCTTACAGGGAGGCAACAACTAGTCATGGTACGTGACGAGGTGTCAAAGTGGGCGTCTGTGACAAGCGGGGTTCCACAGGGGTCAGTCCTTGGACCTGTGCTGTTCTTGGTATATGTGAATGACATAACGGAAGGGATAGACTCAGAAGTGTCCTTGTTTGCGGACGATGTGAAGTTAATGAGAAGAATCAAATCGGATGAGGATCAGGCAGGACTACAAAGAGACCTGGACAGGCTACAAGCCTGGTCCAGCAACTGGCTCCTTGAGTTTAACCCCGCCAAAAGCAAAGTCATGAAGATTGGGGAAGGACAAAGAAGACCGCAGACACAATATAGTTTAGATGGCCAAAGTCTGCAAACCTCACTCAAGGAAAAAGATCTGGGGGTGAGTATAACGCCGAGCATATCTCCTGAGGTGCACATCAATCAGATAACTGCTGCAGCATACCAGCGCCTGGCAAACCTACGGATAGCGTTCCGATACCTCAGTAAGGAGTCGTTCAAGACTCTGTATACCATTTACGTCAGGCCCATACTGGAGTATGCAGCACCATTTTGGAATCCACACCTAGTCAAGCACATCAAGAAATTAGAGAAAGTGCAAAGGTTTGCAACAAGACTAGTCCCAGAGCTACGGGGATTGTCCTACAAAGAAAGGTTGAGGGAAATTGGCCTGACGACACTGGAGGCCAGGAGGGTCAGGGGAGACATGATAACGACATACAAAATACTGCGCGGAATAGACAGGACAAAGACAGGATGTTCCAGAGATGGGACACAGACACAAGAGGTCACAATTGGAAGTTGAAGACTCAGATGAATCAAAGGGATGTTAGGAAGTATTTCTTCAGTCATAGAGTAGTCAAGCCGTGGAATAGCCTAGAAAGTGTAGTGGAGGCGGGAACCATACATAGTTTTAAGGCGAGGTATGATAAAGCTCATGGAGCAGGGAGAGAGAGGACCTAGTAGCAATCAGTGAAGAGGCGGGGCCAGGAGCTATGACTCGACCCCTGCAACCACAAATAGGTGAATACAAATAGGTGAGTACACACATGCACACACACACACACACACACACACATGCACACACACACACACACACACACACACACACACACACACACACACACACACACACACACACACACACACACACACACACACACACACACACACACACACACACACACGTAAGGACCCAGAGGTCACTCAACCCTCATCCTTCCTTCCCCTCTCCCCACCTCCCCTTCCCTTCTAATCCCAACACACACACACACACACACACACACACACACACACACACACACACACACACACACACACACACACACACACACACACACACACACACACACACACACACACACACACACACACACACACACACACACACACACACACACACACACACACACACACACACACACATACACACGTAAGGACCCAGAGGTCACTCAACCCTCATCCTTCCTTACCCTCTCCCCACCTCCCCTTCCCTTCTAATCCCAAAACACACACACACACACACACACACACACACACACACACACACACACACACACACACACACACACACACACACACACACACACACACACACACACACACACACACACACACACACACACACACACACACACACACACACACACACACGCACACACACACACACACACACACACATACACACATGCACACATGCACACACACGCACACAGACACGCACACACACACACACACACACACACACATACACACGTAAGGACCCAGAGGTCACTCAACCCTCATCCTTCCTTACCCTCTCCCCACCTCCCCTTCCCTTCTAATCCCAAAACACACACACACACACACACACACACACACACACACACACACACACACACACACACACACACGCACACACACACACACACACACACATACACACATGCACACATGCACACACACGCACACAGACACGCACACACACACACACACACACACACACAGTCACACTCACACACATGTTGTGCGTGCAAATGTAGAAGACGGCAAATGTAGTTCCCATTTTTAAAAAAGGAGACAGAAAAGAGGCACTAAACTATAGACCTGTGTCATTGACGTGTATAGTTTGCAAAGTTATGGAGAAGATTATCAGGAGGAGAGTGGTGGAGCACCTGGAACGGAACAAGAGTATAAATGCCAACCAGCACGGATTCATGGAAGGCAAATCCTGTGTCACAAACCTTCTGGAGTTTTATGATAAAATAACAGAAGTAAGACACGAGAGAGAGGGGTGGGTTGATTGCATCTTCTTGGACTGCAAGAAGGCCTTTGACACAGTTTCTCACAAGAGATTAGTGCAGAAGCTAGAGCATCAGGCGCATATAACAGGAAGGGCACTGCAATGGATCAGAGAATACCTGACAGGGAGGCAACAACGAGTCATGGTACATAATGATGTATCACAGTGGGCACCTGTGACGAGCGGGGTCCCACATGGGTCGGTCCTAGGACCAGTGCTATTTTTGGTATATATGAACGACATGATGGAAGGGTTAGACTCAGAAGTGTCCCTGTTTGCAGATGATGTGAAGTTACTGAAGAGAATTAAATCAGATGAGGACCAGGCAGGACTTCAAAGAGACCTGGACAGACTGGACACCTGCTCCAGCAAATGGCTTCTCGAATTTAATCCTGCCAAATGCAAAGTCATGAAGATAGGGGAAGGGCACAAAAGACCACAGACAGAGTATAGGCTAGGTGGCCAAAGACTGCAAACCTCACTCAAGGAGAAAGATCTTGGGGTGAGTATAACACCGAGCATGTCTCCGGAAGCACACATCAACCAGATAACTGCTGCAGCATATGGGCGCCTGGCAAACCTGAGAACAGCATTCCGATACCTTAGTAAGGAATCGTTCAAGACACTGTACACCGTGTATGTCAGGTCCATACTGGAGTATGCAGCATCTGTTTGGAACCCGCACTTGATAAAGCACATCAAGAAACTAGGGAAAGTACGCAGGTTTGCGACAAGGTTAGTTCCAGAGCTAAGGGGAATGTCCTATGAAGAAAGATTAAGGGAAATCTGCCTGACGACACTGGAGGACAGGAGGGTCAGGGTAGACATGATAACGACATATAAAATAGTGCGTGGAATATACAAGGTTGACAAAGACAGAATGTTCCAGGGAGGGGACACAGAAACATGAGGCCACAATTGGAAGTTGAAGACACAAATGAGTCAGAGAGATTTTAGGAAGTATTTCTTCAGTCATATAGTTGTCAGGCAGTGGAATAGCCTAGAAAATGACGTAGTGGAGGCAGGAACCATACACAGTTTTAAGACGAGGCATGATAAAGCTCATGGAGCGGGGAGAGAGAGGGCCCAGCAGCAACCGGTGAAGAGGCGGGGCCAGGAGCTAAGAGTCGACCCCTGCAACCACAAATAGGTGAGTACAAATAGGTGAGGTGAGTACACACACACACACCTGTAAGGACCACACAGTCACTCTACCCTCATCTTTCCTTCCCTTCTCCCCACCTCCCCTCCCCTTCTAATCCCAACACTCACACACCTCCCTGATTTCTAGGGGTCACTCTACCCTCATCCTTCTCTCCCCCTCCTCCCTTAATCCCATCCCTCTCTCTTCCACACATGCAAACACAAATACACAAACACACGTACACTTGACACACACTCATACTCCCTCTTCCCTAACTGCCTCTCCCCCTCCCCCTAGCCACCTACCCCTCCCCAAAACCATCTAACCCCCTCCCCCAAACCATCTATCCCCCTCCCTCAACCATCTCCCCCCTTCAATAATCATCCTCCTCCTCCCCCATAACCCTCCATCCCTCTCCCCTAACCATCTATTCCCCTCCCCTTAACCATCTATTCCCCTCCCCTTAACCATCTCTCCCCCTTCCTCCTGTGGTGCAATGGGAAAACCTAGAACCAGGATGAGAGCCTAGGGCCCGACGGACGAATCTGGGAGGGAGGACTGGGAGGCAGAGCTCTAAAAAATGGAGGAAGACTGGGGAAGGAGGCTAGATGAGCTTGCAAGGAAGATGGAGGAGAGGTTAGCAGCAGAGTGCAGAATTTGGGAGCAACATGCCACAATAGCAGAAACCAAGATACAGAGATTAGAAGAGGAGCTGAGAAATCTGAAACAGCCTAGAGATAAAGATAATACAGAGGCAGCATTAGCAATGTTTACATCAGACACAAACAAAGGGTCTGAAGAGAGCATGGAAGCTAGACTGAATGCAGAGGTCCTGTCAAACCCACATGGGGCCAAAACAAAGACAGGGAGCACACTAGAACAGCATGAGAGGTTGGAAGACATTGAAGGAACTAGGACATGTGCAGGGACCTTACCAGACACTTGTGGGGGCCAGAAACAGGTGAGCAGGAAGGACAAACCAATGAGCATAGGGGCCACAGCTAGGGAAGAGATTGAAGGAAGAAACACTCCACGGGAAGGAACTAAAACACCTCAGAGGATACAATGGAAGTCACAGTGGGAGGTGGAAAGGGAGAGATCAGTTTTTGTCTAAGGGCTAGACGAAGCTGAAGGGGAAACTTATGTTGAAAGAAAACAGGAGGTGGAAAAAGCGATTGAAGGTATCATGAATATGACAAGCGAGGGAGACATGACCCAGGTGGCAAATTTTCGGAGAATCAGTTGGTTCACAAAATGAAGGAAATGGCCTCTCAAAGTAATTTTCAAGGCAGAATAAACTCAAACCATGATCCTGCTGGAGAAAGCATGGCTGAGAGGGAAACAGGAGTTCAAGAGTGTGTACCTCGATCGAGACAGAACACAGGAGGAAAGGACGATACTGAAAAAGAGAGTGCAAAATCGAAAGGAGGAATGGGAGGAAATGACAAAGAGGAGCAGAATAACCCAGGCACAGGTGGAAGGGCAAGCACACCCCCCAGAAACACCTGCAGAAGGACTCCAACCACGACACCCCCAAGGCAACTGAACAATCTAAACCAACCATCACACACTAATCTCTCTGTTCTTACCCCCACACCTCGAACCCTACGCCTACAGCAACCCCCTATGCGAGCTCTTCCTCCACCTCCACTGCAACCCTCCACAGGCCCCCACCAGAGCTCCTGCTCTCCCAACCAGAGTATTCCCTCAGGACCACAGTTACAGTATTAGAACAGAAGTTGAAGGTTTGGTACACAAATGCAGATGGATTAACGAATAAATATGAGCAATGGCAAGAAAGAATCAATGAGAAGTTCCCAGACATCATAGCAGTTACAGAAACAAAACTCACGGAGACAATAACAGATGCAAACTTCCCACCAGGATACCAGATCATGAGGAAAGATAGAAGGGGCAGAGGGGGAGGAAGGGTTGCTCTGCTCATAAAAAACCAATGGAAATTCGAGAAAATGGGAGACATAGACGAGACAGGAGAAAGAGACTACATAGGTACACTCCAGTCTGGGGAGCACAAGGTGGTCATTGCAGTGATGTACAATCCACCACAGAACTGCAGGAGGCCAAGAGAGGAATATGAAAAGAGCAACAGAGCAATGGTGGACACACTTGCTGAGATGGCAAGAAGAGCTCACTCCAGCAGAGCAAAGTTGCTCGTTATGGGTGATTTCAACCACAGGGAGATTGATTAGAAAAACCTGGAGCCACATGGGGGTCCCGAAACATGGAGAGCCAAGATGTTGGATGTGGTGCTGGAAAACCTCATGCACCAACATGTTAAGGACACAACCAGAGTGAGAGAGGTGGATGAACCAGCAAGATTGGACCATATGTTCACCCTGGGCAGTTCAGACATTGAGGACATCACATATGAGAGTGCCCTAGGAGCTAGTGACCACGTGGTTCTATGCTTTGAATACATAGTAGAGTTGCAAGTGGAGAGAGTAACAGGAGTTGAAGGGGAAAAGCCAGACTATAAAAGAGGGGACTACATAAGTTTGAGAAACTTCCTGCAAGAGGTTCCGTGGGACAGAGAACTGGCAGAAAAGCCAGTAAATGAAATGATGGAATATGTAACAACAAAATGCAAGGAGGCAGTGGAAAGGTTTATTCCCAAGGGCGTATAATTGCAGGTAGCAGCAGCTCCATAGAAGTTCCTGTCACAGCCCCACGGATCAGCTCAATACAGACTGTATTGATGCATCGCCGGCTGACCATCGGCATGTTGTGAAAATATAACTGCCGTCAATCAACGCTAGGGGCAGCAGCAGCCTACGTCCTCACCACTCAAAGGTTGAGAGACGAATGCACTGGAAATTATAAAGATTGTACAATAAAACATTGTGATAAATACAAACACACACAATGATGCACATAGACAAGCAATCACGTATACACAACATGACACTACATCTGGCACATTACTAGGTATGGCTTCCGCCTGTCAACACACACGTATTCAAGACTCAATCTAAGATCTCAGGTGCCCAACAAAGCACCACGATACTCAAACATTAACTTGGGCTATTATCACGGGGTTTAACATAGACATAGGCATTTACAATTAAAACCATACCAAGGGCGGGATTGAACCCGCGGTCAGAGAGTCTTAAAACTCCAGACTCTCTGACCGCGGATTCAATCCTGCCCGTGGTATGGTTTGTTTGCAATCGTGTCATTACGATTTCGTGAGTCGTATTTACAATTCAAAGAAGGAAAACTGGATAACACTACAAGTCACAAAAATAAAAACATCCAATATAACAAAACTAATCTACGATGTGATATTTTACATCTCAAATAAAACAAAGAAAAAATAATGCAATCAGTTACATGTAATATAATATAATATTACTGAAAAGCACACTATAACTACGGCATAAAGCATAAACATAGTATAAGAACCGATCACTTTTGCTAGGAAGCATATTATACAAATATACACCAACGACTTGTATCGAGAGACTTTTTACGTATTAGTATTATTACTAGAGTATTAGAACTGGAGGGAACTCTTAGTGAGCGAGTAAGGACGCATCTGGTATAGTTCATTTTCGAGCGGATGTACAAAAACGGGGATTACTTCGTTGAAAAAAGTGGTCGAAAACTGATTTGTGCGACAACCGGACCGGACGAATACTGGGATTCCACTGTAATTTCTTAGGGTTTCTTGGCAGCAGTGTGTGACTCTTGTGGGTTTAGCGCCTGATATTATTACAAAAATAACAATAATAGTTTCATACAATTCCTTGTATTGTTTTGTTTCCTTTGTCATTCTTCCGTCATATAGGAATGTTTGCGTTTATTCTTTATAGCAGTAATATCATGATTTACATCTTCTTTGCCCTGCTGTGACGTTCACTCGTTGTCAAGCAGTTCTGTGACCCGTTTTCCTCTGACTATTCTTCTACGTTGACTTCTATATAACCTTCCTGTAAGAATTCTCTGAGAAACATTCCGACACTGACTGCCATTTTATTCAACTTTTCTTCATACTGTTGTTGGTTTCACATTGATTATTGTTTTTACTATTATTATTATTATTATTATTATTATTATTTTTATATTTGATTTAAAACATTGCTAAGCAATGACAAAATATAATAAAATGTCTATGATATGTGCAAAACCAGTTACAGAAAATAATACACAGAGCCTGCATTATACAATTTAAATATTACCAGTGTTGCTACACAGCTGACGCATCCCCCGCCACATCCACACACACATTGATAAGAACCCATATTCATTCATTTGAGTAAACTTGAATATTGAATAACTCTCAATTTAGGACTTATCCTAACTCATCTTGTCACGGTAGAATAAGTACAAACATGAAAGGTACAAGAACACTAGACACAATACCTTAAATAAGACAAACACATTTTACAAGATACATTTTGAAACACTTATATACAATGCCATAAAGGTGTTATTACCCTAAACAACAGAAACTTTTCACACTTAATATGTTCCCCCCCCCCAAAAAAAAAAAAAAAAAATAACCGCTATCACCAACATGCTTACTTATTGCTTAGTTAATCTTAAGTTAATTTTAAGCCTGCCCATAATGCTCTGCAAACAAGGGGCTTTGGCATGTTGCACTTTAAAAATTGTATCCCTTGTACTTCTCTGTATCATGTTCAAATTAAATAAATAAATAAATAAATAAATAAATAAATAAATAAATAAATAAATAAATACTGATTGTACAGCAATGCAAGCAACCATACGATCTGTTTTTGTAATACTCATTTGTGCTTAATTGTTAAGTGTTTACAATAATGTTTTACCACTGAATACTTCATTGCTTAGTTAATCTTAAGTTAATTTTAAGCCTGCCTGTAATGCTCTGCACTCAACTGGCTTTGGCATGCTGCATTTAACTGTATTCTTTTGTACTTCTCTGTACCATGTTCAAATTAATAAATAAATAAATAAATAAATATCCTTACAGTACATTAAGGAATAACCTTAAGTAAGTATATAATCATCGGTGTTCACAATAACACCAAGACACAGTATATTGAATATCAGATTATAACATAAGTGTGTTATATCCTAATTTAACACAATGTCACCTCAACCAGGTGACAATAACTGCCAGTGATAAATATTTCTAGGAACGTTACAACAGTGACGTTCAACTTAACCCTAAGCAACGTATATATAAACTTTTAATAGTAACCCTACCATTTCTACCAAAAATAACTAAATAAAAAAGTATTCCCCATGATGACAGTCCCATGTCCCACTTACATGCGGACATCTTCCATCATGCAAAAAGTGTCTATGAATACACATGGGTACAGGATGAAACACAGTTTACACTCGTGCTGGCCTCTCACAGACAACCACAATTTTGACGTTACCTTACCCATCCTATAACACATGCGCATTACACATCAGAAAAAGTGCGTTATTCCAACATACTCGTACTCTCAACAAATCACACACATCCTTAGCAACTGTCAACCACAAGGAGGTGACCCCATTTCATACCCCTGACATCCCTTCACACAGTAGCATACACCATCCTTATCCAACCCCCTCCTTCCTAATTTACAAGTCTAATAAAACCCCTAAGGTAAGTTCTCTATATCCCACTGGAAAATCTCTTTCCCACCTCCGCCCATAAATATCCCTGTTTCGACACAACGTTTTATAAAATTTAACCGCTAATACCCGCCGCTTCACCTCTTTCCCCCGCATTCCCCATGATATATATAATCTACCATAATGTACCCCACAGCCCTAATGATACTCTCATCCATACCCCTCACGTCAAGACTTAATGCCCGCAGAACAGAAATGCCTTTACCCCCTATCCTATGCAGCACCCTGCTCAACCAACCCCTGACATTCCCTATCCCCTCACAAAAATTCACTACGTGAAATGTCGAATCTTCCCCTCCACATATTCCACAGACCCCCCTCAACCACCAGTCTATCCCGTAGAACCACACCCGACGGTAAAATCCCATGCAAAAAACGATACATCACTTCACGCCCACGGAGTTGTAACCTCAACCTACTGAACCTACCTCATATACTTCCCCAGTCATACATGGGGAAAATCCCCTCCACCAGTGCCACTACCCTCCCCACTAACATCCTACACAGCATACCTATTTTTACCTTCCCCAAATCCCAAGCCAACATCAGAGACCTCAAAACAGTTTCACACTTACGCAACTCTACCCCAGTATACATATGTTTTAATCTACCGTGTATCTTCACCAAACCCCCCTCCCCCCCACCCATACCTTCCCTCATCACTTTGACCCTCCGCTTTAAATCCACCCCCCCCCCTGATGCACAGGTAACATTACCACATCCCTTTTAAGCCAATCACAGCCCGAACCCCACAAGAATTTAAAAACCCTCCTAAGTATGTTCGGAATTGCCATCCCAGTTAAAGGGAACATGGCTGCCACGTGCCATACCTTACTATACAATAAGACGTTAATAACAATGGCACGCTGCACAAGGTTCAAATGATAAGGCCACAATGCTCCCAAGTGTCCCAGAATCCTGGCTACAAACCTAACCGAGATTTTCACACGTGCAACATCCAGATCATCTGTATAGACAAGACCACAAATTTATAACAAATTCACCCACCTCCTCACGACTGCACTACCCCACTCAACCCTCCCCACCCAAGCTTCTAACCCCATTACCATGGACTTTTCTGAATTCACTCTCATACCAGTTGCAGCTGCGAACATGTTTACTACCCCATCTAAGGCGTCCATTGACATCCCCTCCCTAACCAGAACAGAAGTATCATCTACATACCCTATTAGAACTTGCCAAACCCTCCCAACCCCACTCTCTTCTCCCTCACTAACGCACATTTGCTGCTCCATCATTCTATAAAAGGGGTCCTGTATGCACGCAAACAATGGCTTGACATAGGACACCCCTGTCGAAGTCCCCTACCCATTACAATCCTCCCCCCCCCAGCCTTCCATTAATCTGTACCCTCGCCGTTGCTCCATGATATAACTCATCTACCCATCCTACTATTTCTTCCCCAAAACCCTGTCCCCTAAGGACAGCTCTTAATGCTTCTCGCTCCACTCTGTCATATGCTCCTTGCCAGTCTAGTGCCACCAAGGCCCCCTTTCCCCCCTTTTTCTTCTACGAAAACCCATAGCTCATGCCCCTCCACCATAGGCCTCCCTGGCAACCCAAACTGAGTTCTCGATACGACCCGCCATACTACACACTAAAACCTATTTCCTAAAATCTTAGCAAACAACTTGTAATCTGCTCATAACAACGATATTGCCCAGTAGTCCCTAAGGGTATGCTGCCCCTTACCCTTCGGTACCAAGACTACTAAAGCCGGCTCCTGCTTTTCTCCCAACTTGCCCCATCTCCTTCATTAAATTTAATAACCTAACCAAAAACCCCCTCATTAGCTTCCAATGCTGTTTATAGAATTCTGCCGGTAGTCCATCGATTCCCGGCACTTTGCCCTTTCGAATTTCACTTAAAGCTCTCTATATTTCCCCCTCAGTTATTTCCCCACCCAATGCTTCCCTGTCACTGTTTCCCAACCGACATATCACACTCCCACACACCTGTTCTAAATCCCCAGCTCCTACCCCTTCCCTTTGCCAATACTGCTTATACCACTTATTCACAAATGCCCCCATCCCATCTGTAGCTTGTATAACCTGACCCACCCTATACCCACCCACCAACTCATGAACCTCTAACCATGGAATAGCCATTGCCTGCTGTCGTTGCTTTTGCCTACGCAATACACAGGACGATGGCCTATCACCCATCATCGCTTGGAACCTCTCGTCCTGGATTTTGCGCATTCTCTGCTCAGACGTTGTGCTGAGCGGTTGTCAGCTGTTGCTCCTCAGTCCCGACACCTGGTGGAGGAGTGTTTACAACATCAACAACAATGGCAACTGTGTTTTGCCGCCATGTTAATACTGTTTGTATTCAACTAACGCAGGGATCTATCACCGGCGAATCAGAAAATGTGTTACTGCCAGCAATCATTCGTGATACTTATGGTATTCAACGTGAATCTTTGTGTGGCGTCGCCTTGAATGGAACTACACGGATCTTCGTCAAGTTTTGTGACACTCAGATGTACGAGAAGATTGTGACCCAGTACCAGGATATAAGTAAGCAAGTCACCCCAGCAGTTTCTGTCCAGTTGCATGACGTTTCACGATACTATACGTGGGTACGTGTGCGAAACGTGCCTTTTGAGGCCAATGAAGTTGATATACGTGACGTTTTTGAACGTTATGGGAAGATCCACCTGGTCACCATGGGTAGGTGGTCTGACGGCCACTATAATGGCCTTCAGGAGGGGTCATTTACGTTGAAAATGTCCCTGCATCAGCCGATTCCTTCGTACGTTCAACTGGAGGAGTTTCGTTCCCAGGTGTACGTTACGTACCCTGGACAGAGAAGAACTTGCCGCCTCTGCAGCGCTCTGGATCACATAGCGGCTCAGTGTGTCCAGCGCCAGCCGCCATCGGGGCGTGGTCGTCGTCCTGACGGTGAGGTACCCCGTCAGGCTCTGGAAGAGGAGGTTGTCGAGACCTCGCCGCGTATGACATCATGGAGTGCTGAGGTTGATAGGGCCATGCTACTAGAATCATCTTGTGTGACTCTACCTGGGACTGCCTCCCTTGACGAGGTGGAACATGTGAACAGTGAAATCCCTCTAGCAAGAGAGGCAGGTGAGATGGAAGCCGACATTGTATCTGCGTTAAGTGACCTATTAGCATCGCATGAGTCTGATTCTGTGGTGTGTTCTGATGGGGGAAAATTACGTGCAGATGATGCTGATCAGATAGCTAAAGTGAGAGATTTGGAGAGTTCGAGTTTTCATACTGTTGAGGCAGAAATTCACAAAGAGAACACTCCAAGTACTGATATGTCTGAAGATGCTGTTTCTAGGAAGCGTGCGGCTACCCCGTCCGACTCCGATGATGTCTTGACCCCTGGACAACGTTCAGGGAAGAAGATGTGGTCGGAAATCACGGGTGGGGGGAGGTCGCGCGAGTCCAGGACAGCAGGTAATATCACGGGGATTGCCAAAGGTGCGGGAAGTGCCTTGGGTGCTTGCCGGTGCAAAGAGAAAAAGGGAGTGGTAGCCCCTAGAGGAAAGCCACCTTTAACACAGTTAGGTGTGTAACTATTAATGTTAATGGTTTGAAATCTGTCAGAAAGTGTGTGCAGGTGCGTGAGTGGTTGAATCGTTTTGCAGTGGATGTGTGTTTTTTGCAAGAACATAACCATAAAGTAGGAAGTTTGTTTGAGATGGATGGTTATGACATTTATGTGACTCACTCCAGACGTCTGAAAGGTGGAGTGGCTGTGTTGATAAAAGTGACCAGCCCGTTTGTGCTGAGACATTGGGAGGAAGGGGGGGAGGGTCGCGTGGTGTGAGTCGTGGGGGATTGGGGTAGTAGAAAAGTTGGTTTTGTAGGGGTATATGGGCCGGCTGAACATGATGTTAATATTAAAAATACTTTTGTTAGAGATGTCTTGGTATATTATTTGAGGTCCCTGCCAGAAATTACAGTGGAAGGTGGTGACTGGAACTGTGTAGTGCACCGTAAAGATGTTGAACCGAGGGGGGCGGGGTTCTGTTCGCTTGTTTTGGGTGACTTGTCTGGTTTGGGGTTGGTTGATGTACGCGGAGGACGTGACTTTGGGATTGAGCATACTTTTGTGCGTAGGGGCTATGCAGCATGTTTAGATAGGGTGTATGTGTCTCGGCGGGTGGTCGTAATCAATGTGCGTGTATTGAACGTCTTTTTCTCCGACCACCGGGGAGTTTTTGTGGAGCTCGACTGGGAAGGTCTCCCGCATCGTTTTAAGGGATACTGGAAACTGAATACGCGGATGCTACAAAGTGCAGATGATAGGGAACTATTCGAGGACTTCTGGGCGTCTATGGGAGTAGACTCCTGGGAGGGATGGGATTTAGTACGACAGTGGGATGAGGTTGTGAAGCCTCGAATTAAGGATTTTTATGTGAATCGGTGTAAGGAGGCCACTCGCTTGGAGTATGGTTTTCAGAGGTACCTGGAGGGTCATCTACGACAATGTTATGCACAGGGAGAGGCATCTGGGGTTTACCCAGTGGATGAGATCGATGCTATTAAAGAACAAATCCAAGTATTGAAAAATAAGGTTTTCGATGGGGCGCGCATTTCGAGTGGGGTGGAGGAGGCTTTGTGGGGTGACAAGCCGTCTGTTTGTGTCTTACAAAGTAAGACATAAATTCGAAAAGCGACTGAAATTGTGAGTTTAGTGGTGCAGGATGAAGTTGACGGGTATAGTGAGGGACAACTGAGGGGATAAGTTTTTATGTCGATACTTGGAGTAAGATCCAGATGCAAAGTAAAGACGTGAGTGAGCATGCGATACAGGATTTGGGGAGAGGCGTACGATGCGAGTTAAATGATTATGATCGCCTTCTCATGGGTGGGCCTATATCTGAGGCAGAGGTGTGGGAGGCACTACAAGGAATGAGTAAGGGGAAGGCTCCAGGCATTGATGGCATCCCTTGTGAGTTTTATATCAAACATTGGGAGGTAATACGGACTTTTATGGTTCGTTTACTTAATGCGATGAAGGAGGGGGGGGGGTGTTAGGTCTGTCTCAGCGTACGGCGGTGTTGGTCTTAGTTAGGAAATGTGATGTGCCGTTAGCGATTAAGGACTACCGTCCCATATCGTTGATGTGTAGTGACTATAAACTATATGCGAAAATATTGATGAATAGAATTAAGAAAGTGTTTGATAAGGTAATCCATAAGAGTCAGTTTGGTGTGCCAGGTAGGTCAATGTATGATGGTCATGGGAATATCAGGGAGTTTGTTGAGGAATGCGGGGTGAGGGGTGGGGGTGGTGTTTTGGCTTTAGACTGGCGAGCCGCTTTTGATAGTGTGGAAAGAGAGGTTCTGTGGAAATTTATGAGATGGCAGGGTTTTGGAAATGAGGTCATCATGTGGGCCCATTCGTTGTACAATGGAGCGGGTTTTAAAGTACAAATTAATGGCAAGTTAGGTGTTTTTGTACACATGAGCAGGGGCATTCGTCAGGGATGCCCCATGTCTCAAATGTTTTTTGCATGTATGCAGGACCCTTTTTACTGGGCTGTTTGTGGGCGGGGAATAGAGACATCGTGGGGTCCGAGTAGTGGTCGACCAACCCTTGTGGGTTATGTTGATGATACTACTGTGTTATTACGTTCACGGGAGCAATTGGGTTTTGTTGGGAGACTTGTTGACATATTTGGCAAGGCTACGGGGATGTGTGTTAATAGAGAAAAATCGAAAATTATGGAGTTGGGGGAGTGGGTAGGGGATCGGGTGGATGCAGAGGGGTGGACTGTGGTTGATCATATCACTATATGTGGTATTCATTATATGCGGGAGGTCGATCAGATGAGGGCGTGCAATTCGGGAAGGGTTGTACATAGTGTCTTGGGGCGCTTAAATAGTCTACGGCCGCGACATTTAACCCTGCATCAGAGGGCGGTGGTCATTAATGTCCTGCTTTATAGCAAAGTATGGCACATTGCTGCACTCTATCCTCTGTTGCAGGGGGACGTCAAACGTCTTTTGCATAGAATTTATCGATTTTTGTGGGGTTCAGGATGCGATTGGCTCACAAGAGCGGTGGTGGAGACACCACTGCATCAGGGAGGGTTGGGTCTCATTCCTCTAGAGGCTCGTGTCATGGCATGTTACGTGAAGCGTCGTTTTCTCCGACTGGGTGGGATGCATGGCGGGTTAATTAAGGGAATTGTATCACGACCTGCGCAGGTGGTGGAGAGGGAGGAATTTAATTTGGTGCGACGCGATGCTTCGCGTATTATTGAACATGAGGGACGTGCGCTGTGTAAAATTATGTACCTTAGAAAGGGCGGGTAGGGAGGTAGTCGTGGTGCGAGTTGAAGGAATGTATCCCATGTATGCGTGGGGTGATATATGGAGGCGAGTTCAACAGTTGCGTCTGCCTGCTCAAGTACGGGAAGTGGTTTTTAAATTTTTACATGGAATCTTGCCGTCTGGGGTGGTGTTGTATAATAGGCGTTTGGAGGAAGACTGGGGTTGTCCGGTATGCGGGATGGAGGAATCTGCTTTTCATGTTGTGTATTTCTGTGAGACTTTAGGTATGGTACGAGAGTGGTTCAGTAGGGTTTTGCATTTGGTAGGGGGGGGGGAGGTTTGTCGGTACTCCGGGCGTTGAGTTTTGATGTAGGTGGGGTTGACTTGCGTGTACAACGTGCGGTGTCGTATGTTGTGGCCGATTATATTTTCGTGTCATGGGCTATGAGGCACGTTGATGGTAACAGTAGAATTAGGGTGTTAGCAGGGACGATTTATAGGACAAAATGTCGAAATAGGTTGGTATATGAGGGGAGATGGGAGAGAGACTTCCCGCCTGAATATAAAGCCTTGGAGTTACGAGATTTGAGATAGTTGTGAGTGTTCAGTGGGCTGGTCAGCTGTGTCTAATTGTGTTTGTCAAGTGCGTGAATGTTTTGTGTTCTCCGAGTTTATGTGCGTCTCCTATGTAACGGTGATGGCGAAATATCTTACGTGCTTTGTATATACAACTTTTAGGAATGTTTCTCGTCTTTTATGCCTCATTTACAAGTCATTGGTGTACTTTTTGTATATGGTGTGCTTCCTAGCTCAGTTGAAAGGTTTTTCTTATTTCCGTTTATTTCCTTTATGCCGTGTCCGTGTGCTTTTCAATAATATATGTATATATGCAAGTTTTCGTTTTCCTGTAAGCTGTGATGGAGCTTGAACTATATGTGGAGGCAGTATTTTTCAATGTGTGCATCTTGTCAGTGTATAAGTTCACTTGTAGCTCCTGGCATTTGTGTTTTATTGAGATGTCAAATATCACAGTGTATTTTCGTTTTGTTATATTAGATATTTTCATTGTAGTGAATGGTAGCGTCATCCTGATCCACCTTTGAACTGTAGTGCCTATTCTTAGTCCATGATAATAACCCCGCGGTAGTCGCCCAAATTAACGTATTGTTGTGCTATTTAAGGCACCTGAGTTCTTAGATTAAGTCTTGGATACGTTGTGTGTTGGCAGGCGGAAGCCACGCCTAGTAATATGCCAGATGAAGTATCCCGTTGTATAATACGTGATTGCTTGTGTATGTGTGTAATTCTGTGTGCTTGTTTTGTCACATTGTTTATTTGTATAGTGTTTATTTTCCTGTGTTTTGACTTTATTATTTATTTATATAAGAATCTAGTTAGTGCCTGGTATCTCGTTGACATATTATTTTATGCACCCATAACTATTTTGTACCTGAGTTTTCAATAAAATAATAATTAAAAAAAAAAAAAAAAAAAAAAAAATCTTATTGTATAGGGGTTAATTTTGGGAAGAGCATGTACTTGTTTTTAACTGAGATTGTGATGTAGGTCATTACTCTGATTATCTACTGTGAAGGTTGTGAACCTTTGTCATATGTCAGTCACAGTATGTTAACTATACAAATCTGAAAGGTTTATATAATTTATATTTAATATAGTTTATATAGTTATAGTTTATATTGTTTATATTATAGTAGTATGTTATATGGAAAATTTGGTGAATGTATATGGGTAACCTCTTTTATGTCCATTACAATGTGTTGTTAAAACTTGTTAGTGTATGTTGTGTAGGATTGAGGATCCTACTGTACCCTTTTTATATCTTTATTTAATATTAAGCTGTAAAGTTTTTTAAATAAAATATAATAAAAAAAAAATTGCCATAATGTCGTCAATAGGATAAATACCCGCCACCGCCCCTTTACATAACAGCCCCTTAACCTGTCTTCCAAATAGTTAACAAGCCCACATTTTAAAGAATTAATTCGTTTCCCTTTCCGTACATAATAATGCTGAATCCGTTCCTTAGCCACACCGTCCCACCATGTCACCACATCCTCCACCCCTTTTGCCTCCTCACTTAACTCCTCCCACAGTGCTGTAAAACCCTCCAACCCCTCCTCATCTCCTAACACACTCGTATTTAGCTTCCGGTATCCCCTAGAGATACCAGCTAGTGAATCCCACTCCAACTCTGCCACTACCGCCTGATCTGAAAAAGCTACTTCTATTGTATGGACAAACTTTGACAAGACCCCGTGAGATATGTACAACCTATCTAACCTAGCCACGTAACCCCTCCTTTCGAAAGTAGGCTCTACCTCCCACGCTTCCCCCCACCTACCACATCCCTCAACTGAACATCCACCAAGAGATTTCGTAAGCCTGCCGACATGTGGCCCGCCCCTTGTGGTTCCACATCAGCTCTCCCTAATAACACAATTTCAGTCCCCACCAATGATGGCCACCGCAGGTAAACCACATAAGGAGAAAACTAGGTCATCACATACAAAATCCCGCTTGATTTTCACATCATTTTCCGCTGGCGCATACACACTTACAAAGGTTCCCCTCTGCCCCATCCACCACCCACCCACATGCAACACCTTCCCTCCCCCTCCCCTCTCCCCCCTCACATCGTATCAAGACAAACGGGCTTGCCTCCTTTACCAATAAACCCACACCACCTTTCAGACATGCAGATGACAAAGTCATTACTTTAAACCCTGCCACCTCAACACTCTTCCCTCCCTGAAATTATGTTTCTGTAAAAACACTACATCCACTCTATATTTACACAAAAGCATACGAAAACATTCCCTATTCACACTATTACACAGTCCATTCACATTCACAGTCATACACCTAATTCCTTCTTACAATTCCCAACCCTTCCTCCTCTCCTCCTTCCCAGGGCCTCCTGCCCAGGGTCAACACATGATTTCACACCATCCACCCTACCCCCCCTTTTTTCGATGCCTCTTATCCTGGCTACCTCGACAATATTCTTCCTTCCTCCCAGACCTCTGCACCAGCGTCAGCGTCTGACACCGCCACTCTCTTCCTCGTGATGCCCTCCACCGCCATGTCTTCCAAGGATCCCTCACAATGAACCTCAACCTCCACTGTTTCGTGTTGCACAGAACACGGCAACACCTCTCTGTGCCTGCTGATCTCCTTCCTTCCTATGCATGTCCCGACATGTCCAGCACCATCACCTCTTGCTGCAAAAGCACTTCTGCCCCCGTCACCGACAAAGTGGCCGATCCTGGCTCGACACAACTTGTGGCACGCCCATCATGTACCACAAGGGTATCTTCAACCACATCACTCCACAGACGTCCACTCCCTTGTTTGCCCGTGGGGCTCTCCACGACGGCGCCCACACCTGTAACCGGTGCTCCATTAGTCTGTGCCATCCCCCTCCTCTGTTGCACACACGTCGCCGCCATGTGATCATACTCCCCACACAACCTGCACGTACGTCGTTGCCCAGCATAAGACACAAGAATCTGGGTCCAGAACTCCTTCATCACAATTGGGATTGGATGTCTCAGAGTCATTTTGAGGGAGAATGTGCTCTCCAGACGTCCCATGTATGCACCTGCCGCCCACTTGCCTTGGGTTCCCAGATGCATGGTACCATACGCCTCAAACACATTCCTGATGTCAGCCTCTTCTGCCTCATAGGGTACGTTGCGCAACTTCATCCACGTAAAATGTCGAGAGACGTCAATGAGACGCACCCTTACAGCAGGCGTTGCATCTAGACTTACATCCTGGAATCTTGTCACCGACTCATACACAGCCGTGGAATTCAACTTAACGAAGATTCTGAAGGCCCCATTCAGGGTTACACCATATACCTCGTCATCCTGTATTTCATACGTCTCTCTGATGATCGTCGGTAGCAAAACTTGTGCAGTTGAGGGGGAAATCGCCCCTCGAAGCAGCTCAATACCGACGGTATTCACCCTACGCCGTACACTCAGCACCATGTTGCTGCTATGAGAGCTCGTCTGAAAACAGCAGATGGGTGCAGAGCACAACCGCGCTCCACCGCAGTCAGGCAGCGAATGATTATTATTAGAAGTAGCAGTAATATCAGCAACTGCTAAACCCAGAAGGGTCATTACACAATTAAACCGCACACAGGAGACAAACAACGATGTTTCGGTCAGACTTGAACTTTTAACTAATTAATATAATAATGGTATGCAATACCAACAAGTTGATGACCAAGACACACGTGCAACAGCTGGGTATCTTTATTATGAAATATTTCACCTACACTGTAAGATTTTTCATTCGAATACACAGAAGACTCGACTCGAACCTGACTTTCATAAAGCTCCATAAGCTGGTAAGTACCCGCTGACCTAGCGTGCTACCAGGAACTATTTCTTATAAAATACTGTGAGTTACCATTTTCCATTTTATATTTGAGAGGTTGAAATACCTGAGGCGGGTAACTATTGTGTGTGGAGTGAGCTACTCAGCTGTTGCTGATGGTGCTCTCTAGTTTTTTTATATGGAAGGATAATTACCAGATTCCCATTTTCCACTTTAATACATAGAAACTGCAAATTTATGACGCACTTTGCACCATGCTAAACGCTTGCATTGACGTTCAAGGGATTTTTATTTTGTAATGTGGCAGAAATCTATCTGGGATCATACAGCGTCAGAAATGCATCTCATTATCTTATATGTTTATGACAACTTGATGCTTGATAATCTTTTGAAATAGTAAATATTTTTTTCCTTAGAAAGACGCATCCATTTATGTTTGCTTTATAATTATTTCTTCATTCAAAGTATCCATTTGTGTCTGATTTAAATATCCTGTGGTAATTCTGAGCCAATCTGGAAATTATAGGTAAAGGACATGTTGCATTATTAGGAACAAACCAGTGACAGAGCTCTTTATTGCTCTTGCTAGTCATAGTCTGTGAGGACTCTTGTGAATGGGTTATCATTCCAGGAGACACAGGAGCACCAGTTATAGACGTTCATGCGATAAAATTTTTAATCCTTGTCTCTTCACAAAAGTAAGAACAGTGCAGGACTCTGGTCATTTTTTACCAGGAAATACAGTTGTATGAATGTGCATTTGCTGATGTAGCAGAGTTCTAGTCATATTATGATGCAGCTATATTTGTATCACTGTGTAGGTGCTAGTGTTGTGGGGAGTCATATTCTACTAGAATGTGGGCAGCACCATGCAACAACACCAGGAGCTGGTGCTGTTGCTTGGTACTGGTCACATTCTACTAACAGTAACAGCTGCATCACTGCTCAGTTCCTGTGTTGCTGGAGGTTACTGATCCTATTGCACTGTCCAGTTGCTGGTGTTGTTGCATGGTACTGGCCACATCCTGTTAACAGTAACAGCTGCATCACTGTTCAGTTGCTGTGTTGTTAAAGGCACTAGTGATATTCTACAAGCAGCTACACAATTTTCACTGTGCAAGTGATGGTGTTATTGATTTTGCTCATTTCCTTCATGCAGCTGCAACTGTAATACTACGCAGATGCTGCTTTCGTTGTAATTCTCTGGTCACATCCTACTATCAACTAGAGCTGTTTCACTGCTTAGGTGTTGTTACAAGGATCAGGTCATATTCTACCAGCAACTATATACATCACTGTGCACTTCCAAGTGTTGTTGCTGGTCTCTTCACTTCAGCTGATCGGAACTGCCACAAAATCACAAGATACGTAGCCATAAAGCTAGCAATCTGCAAGCAAAAAAAAATTCAAACAGAATGTGTAAATTAATATTTGTCTGTGTTCATTTTGTATTTTTTCAGCGACTATTCATTCACTGCTAAGGTTGGGTTACTCACATCGACCAATCTGGCCTTGGCCACAACGTAGTAGCCACCGACACTGAAGGCTGGGTAATTGTCCAGCAGGTCCGTCATCTGGAATATGAGAAGTAGAGATATAATTATTATATATGCAAAAATGACGAAGTTCAAGGAGAAAGTAACTTGGAATACAAAAAAAGAACTACAAAAATATACCTGTAATTATTATTACGAGTTTGTAGAGAACTTTTGCCAACGTTTGTCACAAGCGTGAGTGCACACACACACACACACACACACACCAGCAAGATTGGACCTTGTGTTCACCCTGGGCAGTTCAGACATTGAGGACATCACATATGAGAGTCCCCTAGGAGCTAGCGACCACGTGGTTCTGTGCTTTGAATACATAGTAGAGTTGCAAGTGGAGAGAGTAACAGGAGTTGAATGGGAAAAGCCTGACTATAAAAGAGGTGACTACATAGGTCTGAGGAACTTCCTATAGGAGATTAGGTGGGACACAGAACTGGCAGGAAAGACAGTAAATGAAATGATGGAATATGTAACAACAAAATGCAAGGAGGCAGTGGAAAGGTTTATTCCCAAGGGCAACAGAAACAATGGGAAGACCAGAACAAGCCCCTGGTTTACCCGACGGTGTAAGGAGGCAAAAACAAAGTGCAATAGAGAATGAAAAAAATACACAAGGCAGAGAACACAAGAAAATAGGGAGATTAGTCGCAGAGCCAGGAACGAGTATGCACAGGTAAGGACGGAGGCCCAGCGACAATATGAAAATAACATAGCATCGAAAGTCAAGACTGAGCCGAAACTGTTGTATAGCCACATCAGGAGGAAGACAACAGTCAAAGACCAGGTGATCAGACTGAGGACAGAAGGTGGAGAACTCACAAGAAATGATCAGGAGGTATCTGAGGAGCTAAACAGGAGATTTAAGGAAGTTTTTACAGTAGAGACAGGAAGGGCTCTGGGAAGACAGTACAGAAGGGAACATCAAGAGGGAATATACCAACAAGTGTTGGAAGACATACGAACAACCGAGGAGGAGGTGCAGAAGCTGCTAAGTGACCTTGATACCTCAAAGGCGATGGGACCGGACAACATCTCCCCGTGGGTCCTTAGAGAAGCTGCAGAGATGCTGAGTGTGCCCCTAACAACAATCTTCAACACATCCCTTGAAACTGAGCAACTACCTGAGAAATGGAAGACAGCAAATGTAGTCCCCATTTTTAAGAAAGTTTTTAGTTTAATATGTTTATTATGCACCCCATACCCATCCTGTGGGTGGTAGTCAAACGATTACAAAGGAAACAGAAACGAGGCACTAAACTGCAGACCTGTGTCTCTGACATGTATAGTATGCAAAGTCATGGAGAAGATTATCAGGAGGAGAGTGGTGGAACACCAGGAACGGAACAAGATTATAAATGAAAACCAGCATGGGTTCATGGAAGGCAAATCCTGTGTCACAAACCTTCTGGAGTTTTATGACAAGGTAACAGAAGTAAGACACGAGAGAGAGGGGTGGGTTGATTGCATTTTCCTGGACTGCAGGAAGGCCTTAGACACAGTCCCTCCCAAGAGATTAGTGCAGAAGCTGGAGGATCAGACGCATATAACAGGGAGGGCACTGCAATGGATCAGGGAATACCTGACAGGAAGGCAACAACGAGTCATGGTACGTGGAGAGGTATCACAGTGGGCGCCTGTGACGAGCGGGGTCCCACAGGAGTAAGTTCTAGGACAAGTGCTATTTCTGATATACGCGAACGACATGATGGTATCTCTATTCGCAGATGATGTGAAGCTGATGAGAAGAATTAAATCGGATGAGGATGAGGCAGGACTGCAAAGAGACCTGGACAGGCTGGAAACTGGCTTCTCGAATTCAACCCTTACAAATGCAAAGTCATGAAGATTGGGGAGGGGCAAAGAAGACCGCAGACAGAGTATAGGCTAGGTGGACAAAGACTACAGATCTCACTCAGGGAAAAAGATCTTGGGATGACCATAACACCGAGCACATCACCGGAGGCACACATCAACTAAATAACTGCTGCAGCATACGGGCGCCTGGCAAACCTGAGAATAGCGTTCCGATACCTTAATAAGGAATCGTTCAAGACACTGTACACTGTGTATGTTAGGCCCATACTGGAGTATGCAGCACCAGTCTGGAACCCACACTTGGTCAAGCACGTCAAGAAGTTAGACAAAGTACAAAGGTTTGCAACAAGGCTAGTTCCAGAGCGAAGGGGAATGTCGTACGAGGAAAGGTTGAGGGAAATAGGACTGACGACACTGGAGGACAGAAGGGTCAGGGGAGACATGATAACGACATACAAGATACTGCGGGGAATAGACAAGGTGGACAGAGACAGGATGTTCCAGAGAAGGGACACAGAAACAAGGGGTCACAACTGGAAGCTGAAGACTCAGACGAGTCAGAGGGGCGTTAGGAAGTGTTTCTTCAGTCATAGAGTCGTCAGGAAGTGGAATAGCCTAGCAAGTGAAGTAGTGGAGGCAGGAACCATACATAGTTTTAAGAAGAGGTATGACAATGCTCAGGAAGCAGAGAGGGAGAGGACCTAGTAGCGATCAGTGAAGAGGCGGGGCCAGGAGCTGAGTCTCGACCCCTACAACCACAATTAGGTGAGTACACACACACACACACACACACACAACTAGTCCCGAAGCTAAGGGGTGTGTCTCACGAGGAGAGCTAAAGGGACATCAACCTGACGACATTGGAGGGCAGGAGGGATAGGGCAGACATGATAACGACATAAAATATTGAGAGGAATTGACAAGGTGACTAGAGACATAATGTTTCAGAGATGTGACAAAGCAACAAGTGTCACGGTTGAATGCTGAAAACTCGGAGGAGTCACCGGGATGTGAGGAAGTATTTGTTCAGTCAAGGAGTTGTTAGGAAGTGGAACACTCTGGAGAGTGATGTAGTGGAGGCAGGATTCATACATAGCTTTAAGGAGTACAATAAAGCTACCACAAATGAGTGAGTACAAATGTGTGAGTACACACACACAAACACACACACACACACACACACACACACACACACACACACACACACACACACACACACACACACACACACACACACAGTGTGTGACCATTAAAAGAAGCACAGTAAATAAGAATATATTATAAACAGAGAAGAAAAAGTGGAGACACGCCAGAACATCGCAACGAGCTGGACAATCTCCAGGCTGCATCGCAAGTATTTCACCTATGCCTGTTTTTCGAGGAATCAGTAGTTGGTTCCTAGGTACCGCCCACTGATTTAGGAATGGTCCACCCTCCTTAAATGAAAAAGTATAGGCTGATAAGTACTAAATAGCGAATAGTAATTGGTAATTCAAAACAAAACCAGGATGGGCAGATAGGTGTCTATTACACTAGGAAGAAGGATAAGCATTTCTATGCTTATCCTAGTAGGTGGTTGTGGGTCAGAGCAGGTCAGGTCAGAGGAGCACTGCAGACCACATGTAAGGCACAAACTGCACCACACTAACACACCCTAATGCACACTCCTACCCACTACCTTACAAATACTCAATAAACCCCACACTCACATAGTTACACACATATTCCAACCCACTCATAAACCCACACACATACATGTCCACACACACACACACATAGACCCAGCTTGCAAATTTTCTGAGAATAGGGGGTTTTGCAAGAGAAAGAATCCGGCCTGTAAATATGATTTTCAAGGCAAAATCGGCTCGAAACAAGATCCTGCAGGAGAAATCAAGACTACAGGACATGACGGTGTACAGGAAAGTGTATCTCGACAGACCACTAAGCATAGGGACATCAGACAGAGAAGAGATTGAAGGAAGGAATGCTGCAATGGAGGCAACTAAATTGACTCAGGGGATGCAAAGGGAGGACAATAGGAAGAGGTCAGTTTTTGTTTATGGGCTCCAAGAAGTTGAAGGGGAAACTTATGAAGCAAGAAGACAAGAGGAGAAAAAAGTGGTTGAAAGTATCATGAAAGCAATAGGAGAGGACGAAATGACCCAGCTGACAAATTTTCTGAGAATAGCGTGATTTGCATGAGGAAAAATACGGCCAGTCAAAGTGATAATCAAGGCAGAATTGACTTCAAACAGGATCCAGCAGGAGAAAGCACGACTATGGAACATACTGAAGCACCAGAGGGTGTACCTCGACCACGACAGAACACAAGAAGAAAGGCAGAAACTGAAAGAGAGGGTACAAAGACGCAAGGAGGACAGAGAGGCAAAGACAGATATGAGCAGTAGTGCCTAAATTCAGGGGGAAGAGCAAATTCAACCTCTCTCAGAACTGCCTACAGAAGGACCTCAACCAACAACCCCAATGCAGCCAAGCAATCAAACTCAAAACCCACACACCATACCCACTGCCCCACCCCCTTCATCACAAACTTAACCCTCGCAGCAACCCTCCCCCCCTATAGTTCCCTGCCAGGTCTTCAGCTCCCCTAATCCCAACATTCTTCCCAGACCACAGTTTTACAAAAGAAGTTGAAGGTTTGGTATATGAATGAAATGGAATAACAAATAAATGTGAGAAGTGACATGAAAGAATCAAGGAAACATCATAACACTCACAGAAACGAAACTCACCGGGGTAACATCAGATGCAATCTTCCCACCTAGATAGCAGATCCTGAAGAAAGATAGAGGAAGCAGAGGACGAGGAGGAGTTGCACTGCTCATTAGAAACCAATGGGGATTTGAGAAAATGGAAGGAATGAATGAAATGGGCTAAAGGGACCACATAGTAAGGACAATTCGGTCTGGGGGACATAAGGTGATGTACAACCAGTAAAGAGGCAGGTCCAGGAGCTATGATTGGACCCCTGCAACCACAAATAGGTTAGTACAAATTGGTAAGCACACACACCCACACACACACACACACACACAAACACACACACACACACACACACACACACACACACACACACGAGCTAGATACCTCAAAGGCAATGGGGCCAGATAACATCTCCCCATGGGTATTGAGAGAGGGAGCAGAGGCGATATGTGTACCCCTAACAACAATATTCAATACATCTATCGAAACAGGGAGATTGCCTGAGGCATGGAAGACAGCAAATGTAGTCCCAGTCTTTAAAAAAGGAGACAGACATGAAGCATTAAACTACAGACCAGTGTCACTGACATGTATAGTATGCAAAATCATGGAGAAGATTATCAGGAGAAGAGTGGTGGAACACCTAGAAAGGAATGATCTCATCAACAGCAGCCAGCATGGTTTCAGGGACGGGAAATCCTGTGTCACAAACCTACTGGAGTTCTATGACATGGTGACAGCAGTAAGACAAGAGAGAGAGGGGTGGGTGGATTGCATTTTTTTGGACTGCAAGAAGGCGTTTGACACAGTTCCACACAAGAGATTGGTGCAAAAACTGGAGGACCAAGCAGGGATAACAGGGAAGGCACTACAATGGATCAGGGAATACTTGTCAGGAAGACAGCAGCGAGTCATGGTACGTGGCGAGGTGTCAGAGTGGGCACCTGTGACCAGCGGGGTCCCGCAGGGGTCAGTCCTAGGACCAGTGCTGTTTCTGGTATTTGTGAACGACATGACGGAAGGAATAGACTCTGAGGTGTCCCTGTTTGCAGATGACGTGAAGTTGATGAGAAGAATACACTCGATCGAAGACCAGGCAGAACTACAAAGGGATCTGGACAGGCTGCAGACCTGGTCCAGCAATTGGCTCCTGGAGTTCAATCCCACCAAGTGCAAAGTCATAAGAACATAAGAACATAACATAAGAACGAAGGAACACTGCAGAAGGCCTACTGGCCCATGCGAGGCAGGTCCAAGTCTCCTACCGGCTTAAGCCAATGCACCCAACCTAGTCAGGTCAGGTCACATTGACTTAAGGGAGGAACACGGCAACCGACCTGGTAGCACAAGCTATCAGGTCTAACTCACACCCACCCACATCCACTCATGTATTTATCCAACCTATTTTTAAAGCTACACAACGTTCTGGCCTCTATAACGGTACTTGGGAGTTTGTTCCACTCATCCACAACTCTATTACCAAACCAGTACTTTCCTATATCCTTCCTGAATCTGAATTTTTCCAACTTAAAACCATTGCTGCGAGTCCTGTCTAGGCTAGATATTTTCAGCACACTATTTACATCCCCTTTATTTATTTCTGTCTTCCATTTATACACCTCAATCATATCCCCCCTAATTCTACGTCTTTCTAGAGAGTGCAGATTCAGGGCCCTTAGTCTATCCTCATAGGGAAGGTTTCTGATACATGGGATCAACTTTGTCATCCTCCTTTGTACATTTTCCAGAGAATTAATATCCATTCTGTAATAAGGTGACCAAAACTGTGCAGCATAATCTAAATGAGGCCTAACCAAGGATGTATAGAGTTGAAGAACAACCTGAGGACTCCTATTATTTATGCTTCTTGATATGAAGCCAAGGATTCTATTAGCTTTATTGCGAACACTTATGCACTGTTGTCTTGGTTTCAGATTACTGCTAACCAGAACTCCTAAATCTTTTTCGCAATCCGTAATATTAAGATCTACATTATTTAGTTTATATGTGGCATGGTTATTGTCCTGTCCAACATTTAGAACTTTGCATTTGTCTATATTAAACTGCATCTGCCACTTCTCCGACTACTGCATCAGTCTATTCAAATCTTCCTGGAGTGCTCGAATGTCCTCGTCAGAATGAATTCGACGGCCTATTTTGGTGTCATCGGCAAACTTGCCGATGTCGCTCTTTATGCCCTCATCTATGTCGTTTATGTAGATTGTGAACAGCAGGGGGCCCAACACTGACCCCTGTGGAACACCGCTCGTGACACTTCCCCACTCTGATTTCTCCCCATTTATGCAAACTCTCTGCTGCCTATTTGTCAACCATGCCTCTATCCAGGAAAAAATTTCTCCTCCTATTCCATGTGCTTTAATTTTCCTCAATAGTCTCTGATGTCGGACCCTGTCAAAAGCCTTACTGAAGTCCATATACACAATATCATATTCATTACCATGATCTACCTCCTCAAATACCTTAGTGAAAAAAGTTAATAAATTCGTAAGGCAGGAACGCCCCTTTGTAAAACCATGCTGAGATTCGTTGATTAATTTATGCTTTTCAAGGTGGCTACGAACTGCCTCGGCAATTATTGATTCCATAAATTTTCCCACTATGGAGGTTAGGCTTATTGGTCTATAGTTCGAAGCTAAGGACCTGTCACCTGTTTTGAAAATAGGTATCACATTTGCCATTTTCCACTTATCTGGCACCATGCCAGTTTGTAGTGATATGTTGAAAAGATTAGCCAAAGGTGTGCTAAGCTCCTCTTTACATTCCTTTAGAACCCTTGCATACAGTTCATCAGGGCCTGGGGATTTGTTAGGTTTTAATTTATCTATTTGCCTAAGGACCATGTCACTTGTGACCCTAATAGTACACAGTTTATTATCGTCCTGTTCTACATAATTTATCATTACTGGAATATCGCTGGTATCCTCCTGTGTAAAAACTGAGAGGAAGTATGTGTTAAAAATTCTACACATTTCCTTATCACTGTCAGTGAGCTGACCCGAGGAACTTTTGAGTGGGCCTATCTTGTCCCTGATCTTACTTCTGTATACCTGAAAGAATCCTTTTGGGTTAGTCTTCGATTCTCTTGCAACTTTAACCTCATAATCTCTTTTTGCTTTTCTAATTCCCTTTTTTATTTCTCTCTTTAACTGAATATATCGATTTCTCAATTGCCCCTCTCCTCTTTTGATTTGCCTATATATGCCTCTCTTTTGACCAATCAGATATTTTAATCTATTGTTCATCCATTTAGGATCATTTTTGTTTGATCTGATTTCCCTATTTGGAACATAATTTGACTGAGCAGCTAGAACTATGCCCTGGAAAGCATCATATCGGCAACCATCACCACCTACCTGACCCTTAGTCAGGTCATTCCAGTTCAGCCCACCTAAGTAATTTTTCAGTCCTATGAAATCAGCCAAGCGAAAGTCAGGGACGGAGACTTGATTGCCATTATTAGGGGAATTCCATGATATATTAAAACTGAGTGATTTGTGATCACTTTCCCCAAGCTCATCATTAACCTCAAGATTATTAATTAGTGTTTCCCTACTGGCAAGAACCAAGTCAAGGAGGTTATTTCCCCTAGTTGGCTCTGTCACAAACTGTTTTAAAAAACAATCCTGGATCGTATCAAGAAAGTCACCTGACTCTAAATTTCCTGTCAAATTGCTCCAGTCAATCTGTCTATAGTTGAAATCTCCCATTAGCACAACATTTTCGTATGTAGATGCCTTACGAATTTCGTCCCATAGAAGTTTACTGCACTCCCTATCAAGATTTGGGGCCCTGTAAATCACACCCAAAATTAGTTTTTCTCGGCCCTCGAGAAGCTGTAACCAAACAGATTCAGTGGCTGACGCTTCTAATTTAATATCTTGTCTAACACAGCAATTTAAATTGTCTCTGACATACATCGCTACTCCACCACCTTTCCTGTTGACCCTGTCAGTGTGGAATAATTTATAGCCTTGTATGTGACATTCAGAGGGCATCTCTCTATCTTTCAGATTGAGCCAGGTCTCTGTTATAGCAATAATATCTATGTCTCCTGCACTTGCAATTAATCTTAGCTCATCTATCTTATTTCTTACACTCCTGCTATTAGTATAGTAAACCTTAAGGGAGCTAGTCCCTTGCTGCCCTCTGCTGTCCCCCTTTGTTTGCTGACCTGATCTATTGTCTTTATTTATAACTTCATGCTGAATGCCTTTTATACATTTACTGTTTCCAACCCAAGTGTTGCAACCTGCTTGTTTCCCACACACACCCATACCTCTATCTTCCATCAGTTTAAAATCATAGGCATTTCACCAATGGCCTTCTCAATCGAGTCTGCAAGTGCTATCACCCCAGCACCAGAGAGATGTACCCCATCCCTTGCATACATATCATGTTTGCCATAAAAGTTGTTCCAGTTGTCAATGAATGGGATTGCAAGTTCCTTGCAGTATCTGTCTAGCCAGCAATTTACACCAATTGCCCTAGACAACCATTCATTTCCTACTCCCCTTCTAGGCAAGATGCTACATATGATTGGGATCCCTCCCTTAGACTTAATGAAATCTATAGCTGACCTGTACTTATCTAGCAGCTCTTCTCTCCTACCCTTCCCAATATCATTTCCACCAGCACTGAGACAGATAATGGGCTTGCTCCCATTACCTGACATGATATTATCCAGCCTGTTGACAATGTCCCCAACACCAGCTCCAGGGAAGCACACTCTATCTCTCATCTTCTTATTCCTATTACAAAAAGCACGGTCAATGTATCTTACCTGAGAGTCACCAACCACAAGAATGCGCTTACCTCCATTAGCAGGGGCAGTAGTACCCTTACCTTCACTGACCACTGAAGTACATTCATCCTGAAGAACAGAGAAGCGATTTCCTACCTTCAGATCTTCACTCTTAACTTTCCTTACTCTGATGCGCCTTCCATTACTGTGAACTACTCGCCACTTGTAGCAGGTGCTGGGCTGCACCTCACTGCTGGTAGCCGTTGCTGCCTCCCCAACTACAGCCTCCTCACAGCGAGAGACAGACTGCACCTCGCTGCTAGAAGCCTCATTCCCCACAACTCCAGCCACCTCACACTCTCTCCCAGACCCATTGAGGTGGACCTTCAGCCTCCTAATCTCCTCCTGGAGAAGCAAGACATGAAGATTGGGGAAGGGCAAAGAAGGCCGCAGACGGAGTACAGTCTAGGGGGTCAGAGACTACAAACCTCACTCAAGGAAAAAGATCTTGGGGTGAGTATAACACCAGGCACATCTCCTGAAGCGCACATCAACCAAATAACTGCTGCAGCATATGGGCGCCTAGCAAACCTCAGAACAGCATTCCGACATCTTAATAAGGAATCGTTCAGGACCCTGTACACCGTATACGTTAGGCCCATATTGGAGTATGCGGCACCAGTTTGGAACCCACACCTAGCCAAGCACGTAAAGAAACTAGAGAAAGTGCAAAGGTTTGCAACAAGACTAGTCCCAGAGCTAAGAGGTATGTCCTACGAGGAGAGGTTAAGGGAAATCAACCTGACGACACTGGAGGACAGGAGAGATAGGGGGGACATGATAACGACATACAAAATACTGAGAGGAATTGACAAGGTGGACAAAGACAGGATGTTCCAGAGATTGGACACAGTAACAAGGGGACACAGTTGGAAGCTAAAGACACAGATGAATCACAGGGATGTTAGGAAGTATTTCTTCAACCACAGAGTAGTCAGTAAGTGGAATAGTTTGGGAAGCGATGTAGTGGAGGCAGGATCCATACATAGCTTTAAGCTGAGATATGATAAAGCTCACGGCTCAGGGAGAGTGACCTAGTAGCGATCAGTGAAGAGGCGGGGCCAGGAGCTCGGACTCGACCCCCGCAACCTCAACTAGGTGAGTACAACTAGGTGAGTACACACACACACACACACACACACACACACACACACACACACACACATACACACACGACATCAGGAACCTCTATGTCAGGCACAAACAAGGAGACGTTAGGAAGCAAAGGAGTTATGCCGTTTGCGAAGGCCCTATCAGACCCACGAGTGGCTAAGGAAAAGACGAGGAGCACCCTAAGATCAAATGACAGGTCTGAAGATAACGAAGGTATGCTACATGCAAAGACTGTAACAGCCAACTGCAGTAGCAAGAAACAGCTGATCATGAAAGACAGTTCACCGAGCACAGATGCTTCAGCAAGGACAGGGATTGAAGGCAAGAACATTTCAATGGAAGGAACTAAAACATCTCAGAGGATGTAAAGGGAGATTCAGTTTGAGGAGGAAAGGGAGAGGTCAGTTTTTGTCTACGAGCTCCAAAAATAGGAGGAGGAAAAAGCTATTGAAGGCATCATGAAAACAATAGGTGAAGGCGACATGACTCAGGTGACAAATTTTCGGAGAACTGGGTGGTTTGTGAGTGGAAGGAAATGACCTGTCAAAGTAATTTTCAAGGAAGAATCAGCTCGAGCCAGGATCCTGCAAGAGACAGCACGACTGAGGGACAAGCCGGAGTACCGGAGAGCATACCTCGATCGTGACAGAACACAAGAAGAAATGACTATACTGAAAGAGAGGGTACAAAGACACAAGGAGGAACGAGAGGCAATGATGAAGATGAGCAGATCACAGACACAGGAGGAAGGGCAAATACATCCCCAGAAACTCCCACAGAAGAACTCCAACCGTGACAATCCCAACGCAACTGAGCACTCTTAACCAAAACCAACATACTGTTCCCTCTGCCACCAACCCCCACATCACAAACCTCACCCCAATATCTGCCCCCTATGGGCTTTCTGACCCCACCCCCATTACAAACCCCACCCACACTAGAACCCCCATAGGTCCCCTCCAGTGCTCCCACTCCCCCAACCCCAATATTTTCCCAGGACCACAGTGATAGAAAAGAAGCTGAAGGTTTGGTACACAAATGTGGATGGAATAACGAATAAATGTGAGGAGTGGCACGAAAGAATCAGTGAGAAATCCATAGACATCATAGCAGTCACAGAAACGAAACTCACTGACACAATAACAGATGCAATCTTCCCACCAGGATATCAGATCCTGAGGAAATATAGAAGGAGTAGATGGGGAGGAGGGGTTACACTGCTTATAAAAAACCAATGGGGATTTGAGGAAATGGTAGACGTGGACGAGATTAGAGATATGGACTACATAGTAGTAGTGATGGCTGAGGTGGCAAGAAGGGCTCACTCGAGCAGAGCAAAATTACTGGTTATGGGAAATTTCAACCACAGGGAGATTGATTAGGAAAACCTGGAGCTACATGGGGGTCCCGAAACATGGAGAACCAAGATGATGGATGTAATACTGGAAAACCTCATGCATCAACATGTCAGGAAGACTACCAAACAGAGAGTGGAGGATGAACCAGCAAGGCTGGACCTTGTGTTCACCTTTAGCACCTCAGACATTCAGGACATTACTTATGAGAGGCCCCTTGGAGCTAGCGATCAAGTAGTTATGAGTTTTGAATATAGTAGAATTACAAGTGGAAAGGGTAACAGGAATTGAATGGGAAAAGCCAAACTATAAAAGGGGGGGTTACACAGGTATGAGGAACTCCTTGTAGGAGGTTCAGTGGGAGAGAGAACTGGTAGGAAAGTCAGTAAAAGAGATGATGAAATTGTTGTGTGGGTTCGTGGAGATGTGATGGTTGGAGTTAAACACACTTGTTGGATGGTAACACTTATATTAGCAGACTGTGGAAGAGGGATAGACCCAGCCTGCCTGTTGCCTCTAGGCCTACACGTGGAGAACTGAGGGAGTTACAGCGATTCTCACGTACACATGCGCATCACGTGACGTCACACATGCTAGTCGATGAGCCTACTGAAAGGGAGCCTAAATATATACATGGATGATACGATCTACAATATACTACACAAGTATATGTATAGGGGATTTCAGTAGCTATACTGACAGCTCGGTCATATTACATATGTCGTCTCGACATACAATACTATGCTATTGGCTGAACATGCAGGTGGCTTTGGGCAGATTCTATATAATGGCAAAGACATAGATAACTTAGAACTAATGAATGGTATCGTAATGGGTGGTATCATAATATATTACAAATTATAAGAACAATCATAGTATAGGAAAGGATGGAATTGATCGATCGATCTGTATTCATGCACTCTACGGATTCTCAGGAAGAATATATATATTTACAAAGGTGAAAGTAATTTACAGCAAAGGCAGATCTGGCATGCACAGATATTTACTGCTAAATTCTCAGAATTCGGAGGGAACGTGAACACAAACAAAAAAAAAAATCTGCAAAACTGATCAGCTAATAATAAACACACAGGGAAACTGTACTTTCTTACTGGAGGAATGAACAAACTCGGTGGGGTGGATGACTCTCCCCGGTTGAAAAAAATGACGCTATAACATGAAATATGAGCAAGGGAGAACGAATCTACTATCTCTCACTGCAAGCACATGGGAAAAGAAATGAACACGGTCAACAGTGCTGGTATTCAATCTGAGTCACACACAGTGACACGAGGTATCATCTATAAAGACACTACACTTACAAACGTTAACAACGTGAAGATTACTCGAGAAACAACTTTGTACATTGCAAGGATTACTCTCTACCAGGACGTTATCACCATCTGGAACACTAGAAACAATAACACTCTAGTGTCTGCATTCCCTCAAGGAAGGTTCCTTGATGTTGGTGAGGGGCTCTTGATTTAGGGAATTGGATCTGTGCTCCAGTTCCCCGAATTAAGCCTGAATGCCTAACACATCTTCCCCCATAGGAGCTGTATAATCCTCCGGGTTTAGCGCTTCCCCCTTGATTATAATAATAATAATAATAATAATAGTGTCCGCATGTGACATCAACAAGAGATGGCATTAGTAGTTTCAAGTAATCGTTTTCTGACAAGCCGTCTCCTGTGGAGAACTACTATTTGAACTAGCAGACAATGCAGGGATAGGCTGAGCACTCAAGGCAGTCTGAGTGTCCTCGGACACCTGTGGCAACTAAACACTATCTTGCATGTCTGAAGGTGTGGGTGGAACACAGATGGGAGTGACAGAACTACTGGTGCCTGACCACTTGGCTACGTTAATAAGTAATTCACGGATCTATAGGAACTTAATCTAAACTTCACATTTTGCAGCACTTTAACAAATCTCAAATACAATCTGTGAAAACAAACACATTGTCTAGCTTGGTATTGTCTTTCAGTCAGTAAGAGGATATTAGGACTGTGGACTCATTCACATTTACTTTGACTGGCTTGATACACTAAGTGAGCAAGCAAAATTTGAGGACATAAAAGCAAGAATAATAGAGAGAATATATGTCACAGTAAGCTTAAATGGGAGAAAATGCTTAACTATTCTGCATAAGTAAAGAAAAATGACAAGTCACACTGTAGCGCAAGGAAAACTCACATAAAAAAAAAACTCACCTTGATAAGCAACACTTGACAATCAAAAGAAATTGTACTTTACTCAGATGAATCGTACTCAAATTTACTTTAATTTGAATTAATGGCACAGTGAGTTGTCTTTACTCTCAATTTAATAAAGAAATTCAACAATAAATGATAAATCAGCAAAAATGTTAAAATAGAATCAATAAATCTTGTACAAAATTAAAACAGACTGGGAAAGCAATTCACTAAAAAGAAATAAAATGACACACAAAGAATAAAATATTATGCACAGTGCAAGAAATGTGAAACTGAAATCACAGAATATTGCACTGAATAAACTGTGGCACTATTGCAAATAATTACTAATCAAAAATTACTGCACAACATAACACCACATAAGAAAAAAATATTGTGGAAGAAAAAAATTAATGGCAGCACATTACTTGCACAAGAATCATTGCAAATGATGCAATAATGCAATAATAAAAAAAAATTACTCACACACAAGAAAATGCAGTTTACACAAACCAAAAAAAAAATTATTATCAAGGAATGAACTGAGTGAACACTTTAACTCTTAATTGCAGCTTAAGCAAACACTTACTGAACAAGCAAAAGAATGATTTACTTTAAAAAAAGTTAAAGATTGCACTAAGAATGAATTTGTTCAGTGAAATATGAAAAATAATAAAGGGCAAAAAATGCAAAACAAAGAAAGGTTAACACTTACAATAATGCAGGAAGAAAACACATCACTATATGCACAATATTGTGAGAATTTTCTTGCGATAAGGTCTTGGGTAGACAAAAATTGGAAAATAATTCTCTTGCTTCAAAAAAAATAATGGCACTATTGTCTGTGGAGATAAGACAAATTAGACACTGGCTAAATGAAAAGGAATTAACACAAAAGAGTGTTCAACACACAGAAAAATGGAAAAAGAATGATTAATAAAAAAAAATCAGCAAGAATACTCAAATGCTGGGAGAAAAGAAAAAAAAATGAGATAACACTGAGTTGTAATGCAGAATAGAAGGTATCAAGTTACTGAAATACTGCATAAATTACAAGGCAAGGAACACAATGCTGTGAACACAAGATAATTGTGAAGTGTAAACACAAGTGTATGGTGCTTATATATTGCACACAACAGGGATAAACATTAAAGTACTTACTTCAAGTATATAAAGCAAAAGAAACACAATACAACATATATAAAATAAAGCACAAAAATTAACACTGAAGAAAGAAGAAAAAAAAATATTGCAAACAGAATTTAATGAACACTTAGTCTAATCAAGAGTTATTGAATATTACTAAGAAATCACTGGAAAAGAAATGTCACTCAGAAATCACTGAAAAAACAATTGTCACTAAGGAATCACTGAAAAATTGTCACAACACTCACAAATGTCTCTATAAAAATATTTATCATCACTGGAGTGACATTAGTGGAGAATAAGGGTGGGAGGTGGAGGAAGGCTGGTTGTAGCTGGTGTGGCACTCCCACTACCACTACTCGGCGAGTTCTCGAAGAATTAGTGCTTAAATCAACGATAGACACACACAGGAGGCTTTTACGTTGGCGCACAAGGATGAAGGAACAATCTTGCGTCTTGACCCCCTATGTGGTCCGTAAAATATGGTGTTAGAACCCAAATATAAGGGTACAAAAACAGTGGTGGTGAGAAGATGTGGATGAGTAAGACAGCACACAGGACACCGTGTGGTGGCTGAGCCTATGGGATAAGTGGCGTAAGCCACACGCTCTGGGGACACCCACACTAGGCACAAAAATATTCTAATCCAGGCTGGCTTAAAATCCTACAAAATACCACAACACAGGGATGGTAAAGCACTCAGGATGGCATGGAACTTGAAGCACAGAGCGATGGAGAAGGCTGTACCCATGTGGCTTGCTTGAGTACTGGGTAAAGTCACCTGGGTTAGTTGCTGGCTTGCTTGGCTTAACCCTTCACACAGACTGGCTTGAGATCTTGTAATGATGAGCACAGCAGGGTGGAAACATAAGAACATAAGAAAGGAGAAACACTGCAGGAGGCCTGCTGGCCCATACTAGGCAGGTCCTTTACAATTTATCCCACTAAGAAAACATTTGCCCAACCCAATTTTCAATGCCACCCAAGAAATAAGCTCTGATGTGAAAGTCCCACTCAAATCCAACCCCTCCCACTCATGTACTTATCCAACCTAGATTTGAAACTACCCAAAGTTCCAGCCTCAATAACCCAACTAGGTAGACTGTTCCACTCATCAACTACCCTATTTCCAAACCAATACTTTCCTATGTCCTTTCTAAATCTAAACTTATCTAATTTAAATCCATTACTGCGGGTTCTCTCTTGGAGAGACATCCTCAAGACCTTATTTATATCCCCTTTATTAATACATATCTTCCACTTATACACTTCGATCAGGTCTCCCCTCATTCTTCGTCTAACAAGTGTAACTTAAGAGTCTTCAATCTTTCTTCATAAGGAAGATTTCTAATGCTATGTATTAATTTAGTCATCCTACGCTGAATGTTTTCTAACGAATTTATGTCCATTTTGTAATACAGAGACCAGAACTGAGCTGCATAATCTAGGTGAGGCCTTACTAATGATGTATAAAGCTGCAGTATGACCTCTGGACTTCTATTGCTTACACTTCTTGATATAAATCCCAGTAATCTATTTGCCTTATTACGTATGCTTAGGCATTGCTGTCTTGGTTTAAGGTTGCTGCTCACCATAACCCCCAAGTCCTTTTCGCAATCTGTATGGCTAAGTTCTACATCATTTAACTTATAAGTACTAGGGTTATGGGCACTCCCAAGCTTCAGAACCTTACACTTATCTACATTGAACTGCATCTGCCACTTTTCTGACCAAGAATAGAGTTTATTTAAATCCTCCAGAACAACGGCTTCTATAACAAAGCTGAACCACTTGCCAAGTAACTTCTTCATCGCTATCCCACATAAGAACATTAGACGGGAGTAACACTGCAGAAGGTCTACTCATATGCTTATCCAATCTCATTTTAAAGCTACCCCAGGTTCTAGACTCGGAAGATTGTCACATGCAGCATTCTCCATTTATTACATTCTCCGGAACATTGTCAATAAAGGATCACATTATACTACTCAGTTTGTATTAATGTTGGTAGAATTACCGACAATACGTTAGGTAAAAAAACACAAGTGCAACTAATGTGACATTTTATTGTGGAAATGTTTCACTCCCCAAGAGAAATTTTCTCCAGGAAGGGGGTATTATCCCCCTTCAGCCCCTTTCAGCCCTTTCAGCCCTGAAGGGCCCAGTCCTCTAAGAAGGGGTAAGCTTCTTGTTTACTGCTACATCAAGTAATTGATCCCAGATGCAGTACGAGCATGTGACGTGGTCATTCAGCCACCGCTCCTTTCAAGAGTCCAAGGTTGCAAGAAATTTAGTTTAATAAGAGACAGTCCATCTCTTACCTTAGCAGGACAATTAAGGAAAATCCTGCTCCCATTTTATTACCATGGGAAAGATAGTGTACATTGTTGTCTATGCAAGAATCAAGCATTTTGCTTTGCTTCATAGTGGAAGTTTGGCAAGGAGGGAAAAATACTATGACAGCTTTTCCTTTATGTGCTAGGGGCATTGCGGCGGCGTAGGAGGCTGTGATGGCAGATTAACTTTGACCCTACTGGTACTCACACTGAAGCCAGAATAACCAACAAAGAACACTGATCCGTGTGTTAGTGTGAATAAAGCGTCTCAAAAAACACAATAAACACTTACAATCTTTAGTAAACAGATTGTGAATAAATGAACAAATCTTGATGAACAATGTAATGAGTGTTGCAAACCAACAGAATGTAGTGTGACATTCTTCAAAGAACACTATTCTACAATCAAGTCTTCGGATATCCGGGTGTAACTACAGGTCAGATACATAAACCCAGGTAAGTGTACTAAGATGTAATGAGTACCAATGACTGCTCAGTTGAATACAAAGTTACGATCCAGTAACTTATCATAAACCCTGGTGAGGAGCGGACCTTGGAGTCCACACAAGTAAGTTATCCAGTCAGCAATCAATGGATGAAATTTGCTGACATAATACCCCTAGGAGAAATATGCTTCATTATTATGCTGATATCAACACTACAGCTTATTTATCACATTTGAACTAATATGGTATAAGACAATATAGAAATAACACAGAAACATGATAGATACTCTAGAATGAATAAAATAGGCCATAATGTGGCCAGTGGTTGCTGTCAGACCCAACGTATAATAATTACCGCTCTAACCATGTCGTTCTCTCCTGGCCTTCTGAGGTCCTAGTATAAGAGAAAACGGAGTGTTTGCAAGATTAACTGCACTAGATCACTAGTTTCATATGGAATAACTGAAAAAAAAAGATTCTCTTTATTTTTTTCACAAGTCATGAGGTATGTGCTCATTATCGCTAAATATCTCTGATGTAAGTTATTGACTTATTACATGAAACCCATCATTTTTACTGCCTGAGGGGCAGAAAGAGTGGACATGCCCAGCACCCCTCTACTGTCGTCCAAGTGAACTACCTGGTGACAACATGGTGCTCAGTGTGAGACGACATGTAAACACGGTTGGAATAGAACTCCTCCGTGGGATGATAACACCTAATTCTGCTCCAGTGTTACTTCAGTGTTATTTCCAGTGTTACTCCAGTGTTACGTGATGCGTATGGTATAGCAGACACAGACTTGTACGGAGTGGCCTTCAATGTCACTTACAGGCTGTTTGTGAAATTGTTCTCGGCACATGTGTATGAGTCAATAGTTGACCAGTTTCAAAATATCTGTGTTGACATCAACCCTGTGGTGCGAGTGAGGATGATTGATGTCTCGCTTCATTACACCTGGGTCAAACTGTGCAACGTGCCCTTTGAGGTGGATGAGGCAGATATCCGTCGCATCTCTGGTAAGTATGGAGCTGTCCATGTGGCCCAACAAGGCAAGTGGGTGGCTGGTGCATACACAGTCTCCAGGAGGGGATTCTAACCCTTAAGTTGACATTGTGACACCCCTTTCCCTCATGTGTGTGCCTTGAGGAGTTCAAGACACAGATCATGGTCTCGGACACTGGGCAGCGATGTACATACCACCTGTGTGGAGCCTATGACCACATGGCTACTGAGTGCAGGAAGCAGAGACAGGCACCTAGAAAGGCAGGAGGGGAAGCACCTGTATTCAAGCATGTGGCGATCGATTGGGAGCAACAGGACGGTGGAGGGCATGGTCATCAGTGGAGTGAGGAGGTGGAGGCCACGACCTTAGAGCCAGATAAGGACACGGGGCTCCCTGAGTCCGATGGCCTCTGGCTTTACAGATGGCATGTGAGGAAGCACTTTATTTATTTTTTTTTTTAATTAAAACAATGCAAATACAAAGTGGCATAAATACACAGAACAGATTAATACACAAGAATCCAATGGAAATAAGTCACTCTGTCTGACTTTTTTGGGTTATCCTAGGTTCTCTACACATATGCTGCTATATATGATAATTCTATGTAACTGTATTTGTGTATACCTGAATAAACTTACTTACTTACTTACACAGTGACAACACAGCGAGCAAAGAATTCGTGGCTCTTGAGGCAGCGCTAGCAATGGTGCTGCAGTCCATGTTCCTGCCTTCAGAGGAGGTTGGTCCCAATGAGCAGGAGGTCGGAGAAGGGGTGGAGGACGTGGAGAACGGGTGGAAGGGGGTCCCTGTGGAGCCCGAGACTGACTGTGCGGATGCATCATCGGCATGTGAGGTGGAAACCCGGATGGTGGAGGTGGAAGTCCACCCCCTAAGATATTATTAGCGGTCATCGTACGTGAGTGAATCAGTGAGTATACCTACAAGAGTGTAACAGCTTTCAAGAGTGCAAATAATGTGATAAGATCAAGAATTTTACAATTTAAATTTGAATGAATGTTGAGTGAGGGAGGGTAGCAGTCAGCTGATCAGGCTGCTGGCTGCAGTGTTGACACAAAATATACAAACATAATTAATTGGTTAATGGTGGGATCTGAAATATTAATAAATAAAGATATTGGTCAGTTATAGCAGCAGTGTAGTGATAAGGTTATAAACGAGTGATTAAGTAAATACTGAAAGAAAAAATTATTCAATCCCCAGCTGTTGGTGTTGTGAACGTAGTTAATATCATCAGATTTGTTATGACCACAATACTGTACTAAAGAAAAAAGTGAATACCAAGTCTTAAAAGAAAAATAAAATAAAAACTTGAATGCATGATAAAGTTCCTGAAGGAGTTACAAAGTGAAGGAGTTGATAGCAGCCGACCAGCAGGAACCTCCATTGTGCAGACATCGCTTGCCTATGTGTGGTTAGTTTTTGACTGGTGTCTATTTAGGGGCCTGTGGTGCAATTAATTTTGTCTTTTTTGTTTACCGTCAGATTTCCTCCAGTTTTGGCGCACAGACGAAGTATTTTCTCTATTTCCTATAAATATTTATCAATAAGATACCCAAATATCAACTGAGAAAAGACTGAAAAAGGACTGATTTACTGAAAATGCCCTTTGGCAGGAAGGTAGTCATATATGGGACGACGTAAGGTTGTTTGGACACTTGGTGCCGAGAGAACAATGCTAATACGAATTTTTCTCGTTTTCCTTTCCTCTAAATAACTTATCTTTATTTCATAAAAATATAAAGTTTGTTAGTTCTTGGAATGTTGCAAAAAATCTGCCCTTTACTCTCACATAAATCCCAAAGTATTTGGAACATTTCCAAAATTCGCTCGACATTAATTAGAGAAATCATTATTTTACCATTTCTGTGAATATTATTCCACTTAATTAAGTAATGAAGGCGTACCTTAGCAAAATAAGTGAATAAGTTACTTCCGAGATATCGGCCTGGAGCGCTGGCCGGTCCGCAGTCTCGAAAAAAAAAAAAATAGCGAAAATCCAGTTCGTTTGGGTGTGTTTCTTAGTAAACTGATGTTCTAGTGCAGTTAGCCTCTTCAAAGCACCGTTTTCTCTTACTCAAAGACGACATGGAGACGAGTAACTCATTTAATTCGAAATATTGCATGTGAACTTTCGCCATATTTTGGCCTATTTTATTCAGTCTAGAGTATATAACATGTTTTTTATGTTATTTATAGTGTTTATTAAATCATATTAGATCAATTCTGATAGATAAATAAGCCGTAGAGTTGATATAAGCGTAATAATGAGGTGAATTCTCCAGTCTCTCTGGAGTGGGAATACTGTTGGTGTTCCCAGATCCTTCCTGATTGGCTAGAAGTCTACGTATAAGCTCCGCCTACTCTTATATGATGCCAAATAGTCATTTATTATATTCAATTCAATTCAATTCAATTCAATTCAATTCAAGTTTATTCTCTATAAGGGCTACAATGTGGGGTTTATAGGTTTTGGGTATTGTTTGGTTTACATGTTATAAAATACTAATTACAGAGGGGGGCCACTAGGACACCTAGCATGGCTAGGCATTTCGAGCAGACTTAGATTAATTCTTAACATTAAATCCTTACAGATTATGGTATTAAGGCTAAGTGACTACATCATAATTTGTGAGTTTAGCAATGTGAATGCTTATGTTTTGGCACAATACAAAGTGTCTATATTGGAGTATCATAGGCAAACTTATGACTAGTTAGGATTTATTATTTTAAGATTAAGATTAGTATTTCTGGGTTTATAGTCAGTGGGTGAGTGAGATACGACACAGAGTAGCTGCCCAGACGCCGTGGAGAGAAGACGTTGTCGTTCCTGCTCTTCAGTTATCCTGAGTAATTCTGAGCTGAGCAGCTCTGAACACTGTTACTCGAGATTTTTCTTGGGTTATCCTGAGTAGTTCTTCACCAGAGCTGAGAGGAAACTTGCTTGCAGACACTTCGAGCCCCATCCCATCAAGAGGGTAAGGCGGTGACTTGCTTGCTTGTTCAACCCTCTCTTCCCCATCCCCCCATCCTTCCCAATCTTCCCCTCACCCAAACATCTACACTGGCCCACACACTACATACATTGCTATCCTTCTGATTTTCCTATCTTCTTCTTTTCCGGCAACTTCGCTTTGGCGAGTTAACACAAGGCATTTTGACCATCCGGTAGCCCTTGTGTTTTTTTAAAATCCAGCCAATCTTTGCCTTGGGCCCTTTCCCCCTCACCACTCGAGGGTAGGCTATCATAGGGGCTGACCTTCATAAGTCAGCTGAAATATGATGTTAGACTAACACTTTTTGTCAAAGCAACTTAAGTGCCAGATGTACCTTCCTGGACAACATGGCGCGAATAAGAGTAAGATTACGTGTGGATGGTAATATAAAGACGAAGAAAGAAATTCTAGCATGTATCTGCTCGTATTCAACTGTTGCTCCAGTGGATGTTTTTACAACCCCAGCTGGGGTAGTACTTCTCCTCTCTTCTGAAGAAGAGTTACTTCAACTACTAAAGCAGGAGGTCCTGGACAAATTGACGACTTTTGGAATCCACCCAATTGCACCTGAAAGTTATCAAGCTCAGCGAACTGTGTTTGTTTCCAGAATCAACAGCATCATGAGAGACAGCACAGTGCAGGAAATTGCTGAGGACTTTAATACAGAGAATTCTGAATTTCATGCTGTCCAAGCACATAAATTCTCCAAACCTGGCAACAACCAGGTAACATTAAAGTTAATACTTGTGACACCTGAAGAGGCCAAACTAGTGTGTCAAAATGGCTTCAAATGTTTTGGCACCAGATGTGCACCTGATCAAATCTCTCTTGAGAGATTTGTCAGTGTTACACAATGTTTTAAATGTTATGCCTTTGGTCATACCACCAACAAATGCAGTACTCAAGTACAGATTTGCAGCATTTGCTCTGGCCAACATGCTTATAGAGATTGTAATAATGAAAATACGCCCAAGTGTGTCCTCTGCAATGGAAAACACCATGCTGTTTCTGCTCTCTGTCCTGAGAGGAAAAAGGAAATACAGAAGATTCTAGAAGCTAAGAAACTCTCCACTTCTAAGAAGACCACTTCCCAGGTACCTCCTACAATGTCCCAAACTTCCTTCCCAGCTTTGCCTGGATCTAGTGGGACTCCTCAGATCTCTACTACTGGTTCCAATGTTTGGAATTCTGCCCCTCTTGGAGTGCCCCAATCTAACCCTCACCTACAACACATACACAAACGAAACAAGAAGGTTCAACCTCACCTCCCATGTCTCAGGTATCCTCAGCCGGGGATATGACGAGTGCGCAACTAATGTATAAGATGGCCAAAGACATTGCAGGTGGGGACATGCAACTCTGCTCAAAGGTTTTAAATGATTTATTAATAGCTAATGGGATCACTCCCATTACTATCCCAGATAATGTTAAGGAGATTATGGCCCAGCCTTCTCATAACAAGAAGTATGTTCCCTACTCTACTTCTACAAATAAGTTTAATTCACCCCTTGTCCAGGGATCACTCACCTCTCATAACCAAGTTGTCAACTCCCCTCAACCCGATGAGTCAGTACCTGACCCTAACGATGCCCCAGTGATTAGTGCTTACTCTTCCGCTATTGCAGCTGATCCTGATAAACAAGAACTTTCCCAAGGTAATTCACCTGGCCTACCAAATTTTCCCTTGGAGGCTCCACAGTCTCCCATTAACTCTCACGAGCCTCTGCTTCCTGAAACTGGGAATATCACACCTCAGTTTTCTGATGATGACTCTAATGACTAATGATTCTGTTAATATTACCAACTCTAGTGAAGATGGTGACACTTTCAGTACGCAAGCAACTACTCAGAACTTCCCTCCTCCCCTTGACGAGTCCAGCAGGGATAGTGAGTATACCAAACATGACATTACTTGCAGGCGTTCAGTCCGCAGTACACGTCCGAAGAGCAAGAAATAATGGGATTACAATTTTCCAACTTAATATTCAACATTTCTTTAATAACCGTTACCTCCTTGAAGTTGAACTACATAATTATAATCCCGATGTTATACTCTTGAATGAAACAGCTGCAAGAGTTGATCAACATATTAAATTACTTGGTTACTCTACTGTGGAGAAATCGAGAGGACCCTATAGTGGCGTAGCCATCTTAGTTAAATTAGGCTATACATTTAAAAATATTCATATTGATGAAGATAACATTCTTGCGATAGAAATGACGTCTCATGGCCAACTAGTGATAGCAACTGGATATTTTCCCCCGAAACAACAATATATAGAGTCAATTCCTCTACACAGGATATTAAGCAGAAATATTCTAACAATTCTAGCGGGAGATTTTAATGCTCATCACCCTGCCCTCTTTAACTGTGGAGCTGGTAATCCACTGGGTGACTTAAAAGGAAAACAACTATTTAACATCATGACAGCCAGAAACTTGTCATTTCAAGGCCCATTCTTTAAATCGTATATTGGACCTCACCCAGGAACACCAGATATAGTCCTGACAAACAGAGACTGTGACCTCTTTCATTGTCGTATCTCTCCTGGTGGAAATGTAGGATCTGACCATATCCCTGTTATAATACAACTACAAACTTCTCCATTTAGAATACCTGTAACTCCTAAACCCAATCTTAACACCCTAGGATTTGACCCCTTCAGGGCATTTCTGGGTGAAGATGAAATTGTGTCGTTGGAAAATCTACCTTTCACTACAATTGATGACGCAATCAGGTCCCTTCACAATCGAATAATTGAAGCTACTAATGCAACTTGCCAATTAGCTTCCACAAAGATCTATCAACAATATAAACCTACTAGGGAAATTAGAGTTGCTTTAAGAAATTATCAAGCAAATGTCGAAGGCATCTTCAAACGCGACAACCACCAGCAGCTACATTACACAGATTGAGGCAAGAATTAATTAACATGATTAGTCATCACAAACGTGACTTATGGAAATTGCTAGTTCTCCAAGCTAACCAGTATAAACGTGAGCCAGCAAAATTTTGGAGTAAGATTCGACAACTGTTAGGGGCAAAGCACAAGGCTCCTAACTACCTAGTTCATACCTTCACTGATGAGGATGATGAAGATGTTGAGATTAAACTTGATGATCCACAGGACCAGGCTAATTTGATGGGTGATGTATGGGAGAAAATTCTCTCCCACAATAACAGTCGTCGATTTAACAATAATCACTATCAATTGGTAAATGAATGGAGAGATGAGAACTTAGATGATCTACAACCACTACCTTCCATCGATACATCAACTCTTGAAGACGCCCACCCGCTTACTAGACCTATTACATTACTCGAGATGAGTCAGGTTATTGGAAGAATGCGAAATAGAGCCCCTGGCCTCTCTGGAATAACAATGAAGCAAATAAAGTTCCTACCCAGAAATTGTAAACAGACTTTGGTTAATATCTTTAATGCCATCTTGGCCTCAGGACATTTTCCAGTTGTTTTTAAGACTGCTAGGATGATCTTTCTTGGTAAGCCCAATAAAGACATCCACCAACCAGCGAACTATAGACCTATATCTTTACTTGAAGTCACTGGAAAAGTTCTTGAGAAGATCATTTCCAACAGACTGAACTATTATATGGAGTTTAATCACCTTTTTACTGAAAAACAATTTGGCTTTAGAACACATAGAGGTACCCATCATGCAATAAATATTTTCGATACTGTAGCAAGTCTAAAACATCAGGGCAATCTTGCCCTAATTGCCACCAGAGATGTTCATAAAGCTTTTGATAGCTTATGGCATGATGGCCTTATATACAAACTCATTCATCTACCAGACCATAACTGGACTTTTCTCAGATTAATATATAATTTCTTAACTCAAAGAAAAATCATTCCCACCTTTCACGGCAGGTCGACAGAGCCTTTTATACCAACAGCTGGTGTCCCATAAGGTTCTTGTCTTAGTCTTCAACATTTATGTAAATGACCTTCCTCAACCAGAGTTTAATGATACAATTATAACAGTTTGCAGATGATGTTATTCATGTCGTCTCATCAACTCCAGTAAAGGGGAAAATACAAGTATGAGAGTCATAGAAAAAATGAATATTGAACTTCGTCGAACATCTAATTGGGAAAACAAATGGAGAATTACGACCAAGCCTGACAAAGTCCTTGTTAGCACGATAGGATGTTCTGCATCAACACTCGAAGATAAAGGGGGTATCTCCATCAGAGGTACACCTGTAGCCATTAGAAACCCTAACAAGATCTTGGGATATGAGATAGACAGGCTGCTCCACTCAACATCTCATGTAACTAAAAAGATCAACATAGCCAAAGCCGGTCTTAGCAGTCTCTTTAGATTCAATCAAGCCCCTCCACATGTCAAAAAATATCTATATAAAATGATAATAAGACCTATACTCGGATACCCTTGTGTCCCAATGACATTAACAACAAAGACCAACATGCTACGGTTACAACAGGTCCAGAATAGAGCTCTTCGCTTCATTACGGGTACCAGGAGGAGAGACAGAGTTAAAATGGCAGATTTACACGAACAACAAGATATTACTGCCTTAAATGTACGCCTTGACACCCTGAAAAAGAAACAACTCTATGCAATGCAAGAACTCTACATGCCAGATAGAGCACATCCTATACAAGTTGTAAATACCACGGATTATATCATCAATACTCCTCCTCACAGGACTCAAAGTATGACTCTCCCACAGAGGGTCCGTCGTTTTATCCATAAAGATGATTACCATCGACGAATGATATTGAGCAACCTCCCTGATGAAGATGATTGGGTAACACCAGAACCCTTCTATGTTTACTGAGAAATCATCGCCCCCAATTAGGGAGACATCTTATATAACATTCTACTCTTAAAAATTATGCTAAATTTACTATGGCGGGACACCACCTGTAAGAAGCCATTGTCAAGTAATTCTTTATAAACTGGCCAGGAAATTATTACCTTCATTGTCACTTAAGTATCCGTTGTGCAATCGCAAAAAAAAAAAAAAAAAGGCAATTGCAACTTGTAGAATTACTACCAATTCAGAGTCATGTACTTATATATCTGTTATATCTATGTGACTCTGATGGGTTTGTATTATACCTCTTCAAGAACATCTTGTTATTCCACATACACCTTTTAAATTACACCAAAGTGGTTGTGTCACTTACCTTTTATACCCTACCTCTCCCCCCCTCTCCCATCCTTTTCCAATATTTCTATCCTTACCCATCTTACCAAAGCTCTGGTCATAAGAAGAAGAAGGGTGAGTGAGTAATTGTGAACCACCAGGTGGTTATCACGTAGTTAGTTGCTGGGGTGTATCAGGGAGATAAGATGTTTTCTAACTGTAGTTTTGAAAGTGATGAATGTGTCTGCAGTTCTAGAGTTTTCAGGTAGGGTGTTAGAGATTTTAGGTCCTTTGAAATACATTGAACAAGGGGAATGTCATACAGATGTTTGTGTCTGGTGTTATGCCTGTGGATCCTGTCACAACTATCAAGAAAGCGTTTTAGGTCAAGGTTAATATTGGAATTTAAGGTCCTGTAGATATAGATTGCACAGTAGTAAGTGTGGATGTTCTGAACAGAGAGTAAGTTTAGATCTATGAAGAGTGAGGGGGGGGGTTGCCAGGGATGGGATTTAGTGATTATATTTAGAAAGAATAATGCAAGATAAAGCGATAAAAAACAAGGAAAAAAATCCCAAAAATATATGAGCTGTGAGCAGACGTGCTACACATATCGTCACCCTACCTGACATAAATGACCATAATTTCTTGTAGAAACGTCGTAGAACATTGATTCTTGTACCATTGTGTTGCCAAAGAGTTAAGCTATTTTCCTATATGAATAATCCAATTTCCATAATTTTTCGATTTTTTTTTTTGAAGCGAGCGAAAAATTGTCTCGCCCTGCTTTTTGTATGCTATATCATCACTCTCTCCCAAACTTCAGTACCAGGAGATAGATAGTGGTAACCCTGAAAATGTTTAGTAAATTATCTAAATATCTAAAGAAGAGTTGTATAGCCTAGTGCCCCCCCCCGTCTAGTAGTAAACAAGTACGTACAGACAAACACACGTGTTCACCAGTAATTATTATTATAATAAATGTTAATATATATTAATAAGGAATTGAGTGAGAAATAATTCTATAATCTTCAAAAGAGTAACGTAGCCTAGTGTGCAAAGATCCGGGCCGGGAGAGTACCGGTGAACCAAGAACAACAAAGATCCGGGCCGGGAGAGTACCGGTGAACCAAGAACAACAAAAATCCGGGCCGGGAGAGTACCGGTGAACCAAGAAAAACAAAGCTCCGGGCCGGGAGAGTACCGGTGAACCAAGAACAACAAAGATCTGGGCCGGGAGAGTACCGGTGAACCAAGAACAACAAAGCTCCGGGCCGGGAGAGTACCGGTGAACCAAGAACAACAAAGCTCCGGGCCGGGAGAGTACCGGTGAACCAAGAACAACAAAGATCCGGGCCGGGAGAGTACCGGTGAACCAAGAACAACAAAGATCTGGGCCGGGAGAGTACCGGTGAACCAAGAACAACAAAGCTCCGGGCCGGGAGAGTACCGGTGAACCAAGAACAACAAAGATCCGGGCCGGGAGAGTACCGGTGAACCAAGAACAACAAAGATCTGGGCCGGGAGTACCGGTGAACCAAGAACAACAAAGCTCCGGGCAGGGAGAGTACCGGTGAACCAAGAACAACAAAGCTCCGGGCAGGGAGAGTACCGGTGAACCAAGAACAACAAAGATCCGGGCCGGGAGAGTACCGGTGAACCAAGAACAACAAAGATCCGGGCCGGGAGAGTACCGGTGAACCAAGAACAACAAAGATCCGGGCCGGGAGAGTACCGGTGAACCAAGAACAACAAAGATCCGGGCCGGGAGAGTACCGGTGAACCAAGAACAACAAAGATCTGGGCCGGGAGTACCGGTGAACCAAGAACAACAAAGCTCCGGGCAGGGAGAGTACCGGTGAACCAAGAACAACAAAGCTCCGGGCAGGGAGAGTACCGGTGAACCAAGAACAACAAAGATCCGGGCCGGGAGAGTACCGGTGAACCAAGAACAACAAAGATCCGGGCCGGGAGAGTACCGGTGAACCAAGAACAACAAAGATCCGGGCAGGGAGAGTACCGGTGAACCAAGAACAACAAAGATCCGGGCCGGGAGAGTACCGGTGAACCAAGAACAACAAAGATCCGGGCCGGGAGAGTACCGGTGAACCAAGAACAACAACAATAGTGTGTTAACATGACCCATCCCTCCTCTTTTTCAAAGAACCACAAGCTAGTAAACACACACAAACACAAGTGTACACAGTAAATGTTATAGTAGTACATGTATATATTAGTGTATATCAACAAGGAATTGATTGTGAAATAATTATATAATCTTCAAAAGAGTAGCGCAGCCTAGTGTGATATATGAACCCCACTTTTTTTAAGACTAAGACAAAAGCGCATGCGCACACACATGTGCACACACACATACACACCCATACACGCACATACACAAACATACACATACACACATATACATATACACACACATACACACACACAGGCGGGGCCAGGAGCTAAAACTCGACCCCTGCAACCACAAATAGGTGAGTACACACATACACACACACACACACACACACACACACACACACACACACACACACACACACACACACACACACACACACACACACACACACACACACACACACACACACACACACACGCATCTTCTTGGACTGCAAGAAGGCCTTTGACACAGTTCCTCACAAGAGATTAGTGCAGAAGCTAGAGCATCAGGCGCATATAACAGGAAGAGCACTGCAATGGATCAGAGAATACCTGACAGGGAGGCAACAACGAGTCATGGTACGTAATGATGTATCACAGTGGGCACCTGTGACGAGCGGGGTCCCACAGGGGTCGGTCCTAGGACCAGTGCTATTTTTGGTATATGTGAACGACATGACGGAAGGGTTAGACTCAGAAGTGTCCCTGTTTGCAGATGATGTGAAGTTAATGAGGAGAATTAAATCTGATGAGGACCAGGCAGGACTTCAAAGAGACCTGGACAGACTGGACACCTGGTCCAGCAAATGGCTTCTCGAATTTAATCCTGCCAAATGCAAAGTCATGAAGATAGGGGAAGGGCACAGAAGACCACAGACAGAGTATAGGCTAGGTGGCCAAAGACTGCAAACCTCACTCAAGGAGAAAGATCTTGGGGTGAGTATAACACCGAGCATGTCTCCGGAAGCACACATCAATCAGATAACTGCTGCAGCATATGGGCGCCTGGCAAACCTGAGAACAGCATTCCGACACCTTAGTAAGGAATCATTCAAGACACTGTACACCGTGTATGTCAGGCCCATACTGGAGTATGCAGCACCTGTTTGGAACCCGCACTTGATAAAGCACGTCAAGAAACTAGAGAAAGTACAAAGGTTTGCAACAAGGTTAGTTCCAGAGCTAAGGGGAATGTCCTATGAAGAAAGATTAAGGGAAATCGGCCTGACGACACTGGAGGACAGGAGGGTCAGGGGAGACATGATAACGACATATAAAATACTGCGTGGAATAGACAAGGTGGACAAGGACAGGATGTTCCAGGGAGGGGACACAGAAACAAGAGGACACAATTGGAAGTTGAAGACACAAATGAGTCAGAGAGATAGTAGAAAGTATTTCTTCAGTCATAGAGTTGTAAGGCAGTGGAATAGCCTAGAAAATGATGTAGTGGAGGCAGGAACCATACACAGTTTTAAGACGAGGTTTGATAAAGCTCATGGAGCGGGGAGAGAGAGGGTCTAGTAGCAACCGGTGAAGAGGCGGGGCCAGGAGCTAGGACTCGACCCCTGCAACCACAAATAGGTGAGTACAAATAGGTGAGTACACACACACACACACACACACATATATTTACACAGACCTAACCTAACACATTAGTTCATAAATCCCCCACCAAACACACAGGTTTACGATAAACTGAAGCAGCTAGAACATCCCAACAGGATAAAAACAAAATTAGCTCTCAAAAGGGAGGACGTAAAGGCAAGGGAACCGATGATGGCTGGTCGGAAAAGGAAGAATGGGTAGAACGGCTTAAGAACAAAATGGAACAACAATGGGAGAAAAGGATAAACGAGCTTTGCAATAACATGTTAGAGCAAATATCTGCAGAGAGCAAGAAGTGGGAATCACGAGGTGTAGTAGCTGAGGCAAAGATAGAGAGATTGGAGGAAGAAATGGATGTGCTGGAGCAGGATCTAAAGATAAGGTCCGAAAGGAGCAAGATGACTGAAATGGGAACATAAGCAGGCAGCGAGGGAACAGAAGGAGGGGATGGAGCTAAGCAGTCTTTTGCAGCAGTAATAGCAGGCCATCATGGTGTCTGCGAGATGATTAGGGAAACAGCAAATGAGATACTTAAATCAGATCCAGAGATACAGAGGGAAAAGAAATGCGAAGAGGAGAGGGAGAGGTCAATAATTATTCATGGGCTTCAGGAGGCTGAAGGGCAGACCTATGATGAAAGAAAGCATTGGGAGAAAACAGAGATTAAGAACATCATTGCAATAACAAGAGAGAGGGGCATGTCTCAGGCAAAAATTTTTCACAGACTTGGAGGGTATTCAAGGGAAAAAAATCGACCAATCAGATTGACATTCAAGACAGATGTGGTACGGAACAGGATACTACAACAGAAACCACTGTTAAAGGACTCTCCAGATTATCGAAAAGTGTTCATAAATCGAGACAGAACATGAAAGGAATGGGAACAACTGAAAGTGAGAGCAAGACAAAACCAGTGGAAGGAAAGAGAGACAGGACATGCAATGACAGACAGGAAAGCTCAGCCTTTGAGGAAACATCAAACACAAATGCTTACAGAAACCTCTCAACCCCTGTCACCACATGTCAACCAAACACAGTATACAGAAACGAACCTCACACCATAGCCCCCCCCTAAGCACTAATTCCACAATCACAGCAGCCTCCCATAATATTGTGCCCTGACTCCCACCCTCCCAGCCTGCACCTTCCTCTTCCATCTCACAAAATACAGTAATGGAAAGGAAGCTAAAGGTATGGTACACCAATGCAGATGGAATAACAAATAAGAGTGAAGAGTGGCAAGAACGCATCATTGATGCATCACCTGACATCATAGCACTAACAGGGACAAAACTTACAGGGATGATAACAGATGCAATTTTTCCACGAGGATATCAGATTATGAAGAAAGACAGAGAACAGAGCTGGGGGAGGAGTAGCATTGCTCATAAAAAACCAATGGAGTTTTGAGGAGATTGGAGGAATGGAAAGAAGGGAAACAGACGACTTCATTGTAGGAACACTTCAGACTGGGGGTCCAAAGGTGATGATATCAGTGATGTATAACCCACCACTTAACTGCAGTTGAACAAGAGAAGAGTATGATGTGCGCAATAGGGCAATGGTGGATACACTAGCTGAAGTGGCCAGGAGGGCTCATATGGGTAGGACAAAATTGCTTATAATGGGGGATTTCAATCATAAAGAGATTGACTGGGAAAACCTAGAGCCACATTAGGGACCAGAAACATGGAGGGCTAAGATGTTGGAGACTGTATTGGTGAACTTCATGCACCAGCATGTTAGGGATACAACCAGAGAGAGAGGAGAGGATGTTGCAGCAAGGCTGGATCTCATATTCACCATGAATAGTTCAGACATAATGGATATCACCCACCCAATACCCCTTGGCAATAGTGATCATGATGTCCTGCATTTTGAATATCTTGTTGAGTTAACAGTGGAGAATGTAGCAGCACGAGAACAAAGAGAGAAACTGAACTTCAAAAAAGGGTACTACATAGGAATGAGAAGTTTCTTGCATGAAGTGCAGTGGGAAAGAGAACTAGATGGAAATACAGTAAATGAAATGATGGAAAGAGTGACCACTAAGTACAGGGAGGCAGAGGAAAGGTTCATACCAAAGGGCAACAGAAAAAATGGTAAGACCAGAGTTACCTGGAGGTTACCTGGAGGTTATTCCGGGGATCAACGCCCCCGCGGCCCGGTCCACGACCAGGCCTCCCGATGGATCAGGGCCTGATCAACTAGGCTGTTACTGCTGGCCGCACGCAGTCCGACGTACGAGCCACAGCCTGGCTGATCCGGCACTGACTTTAGGTATCTGTCCAGCTCTCTCTTGAAGGCAGCCAGGGGTTTATTGGCAATTCCCCTAATGCTTGATGGGAGGCTGTTGAACAGTTTTGGGCCCCAGACACTTATGGTGTTTTCTCTTAGTGTACCAATGGCGCCCCTACTTTTTATTGGCGGCATTTTGCATCGCCTGCCCAGTCTTTTACTTTCATAGGGAGTGATTTCTGTGTGCAGATTTGGGACCATTCCTTCCAAGATTTTCCAAGTGTAGATTATGATATATCTCTCCCTCCTGCGTTCCAACGAGTACAAGTCAAGTGCTTTCAAGCGTTCCCAGTAGTTAAGGTGCTTGACAGAACTTATACGTGCAGTAAAGGATCTCTGTACACTCTCTAGATCTGCGATTTCACCTGCTTTGTATGGAGATGTTAATGTACAGCAGTATTCCAGCCTAGAGAGAACAAGTGATTTGAAAAGGATCATCATGGGCTTGGCATCTCTCGTTTTGAAAGTTCTCATTATCCATCCTATCATTTTCTTTGCACGTGCGATCGTGGCACTGTTGTGATCCTTGAAAGTGAGATCCTCAGACATGGTTTAATTGGAGGTGTAAAGAGGCCAAAGCCAAGTGTGCTAGAGCATGGAAAAGGTATAGAAGGCAAAGGACTCAAGAAAACAAGGAGCTGAGCAGAAGAACCAGAAACTGCTAGACGAACTCGATACCTCAAAGGCGGTGGGCCCAGATAACATATCTCCATGGATACTGAGAGAGGGAGCAGAGGAACTGTGTGTGCCCTTAGCAGCAATCTTCAGTAAATCTATCGAAACAAGGCAGTTGCCGGAGACGTGGAAGACAGCATATGTAGTTCCAGATTTTAAGAAAGGGGACAGACAGGCAGCATTAGGCTACAGACCAGTGTCACTGACTTGTATAGTATGTTAAGTCATGGAAAAGATTATCAGGAGAAAAGTGGCGGAACACATTGAAAAGATTGGGCTCATACATGACAATCAGCATGGCTTCAGAGATGGGAAATCCTGTGTCACAAATCTACTTGATTTCTACGATAAGGTAACAGAAGTAAGACAGGAGACAAAGGGATGGGTTGATTGCATCTTTTTAGAGTGCAAGAAGGCTTTTGACACAGTACCACACAAGAGACTGGTGCAAAAATTAGAGGAGCAGGCAGAAATAATGGGGAAAGTACTGCAATGGATCAGGGAATACCTGACAGAAAGGAAACAACGATTGTTAGTACGTGCTGAAGTGTCTGAGTGGGTGAATGTGTCGAGTGGGGTTCCACAAGGTTCAGTCCTAGGCCCGGTGCTGTTTCTTGTATACGTGAATGACATGGTGGAAGGAATAGATTCAGAAGTGTCGCTGTTTGCTGATGATGTGAAACTGATGAGAATACAAGTGGGCGAGGATCAGTTAAGATTACAAGGGGATCTGGACAAACTACA
>NC_091298.1:43312582-43342582 GCF_038502225.1 Cherax quadricarinatus
GGGAAGGGACTGAAGGAAGGAACACTCCACGGAAAGAAACTAAAACACATCAGAGGATGCAATGGGAGTCACAGTGGGAGGTGGAAAGGGAGAGATCCGTGTTTGTCTATGGGCTAGACGAGGCTAAAGGGGAAACTTATGATGAAAGAAAGCAAGAGGAGAAAAATACGATTGAAGATATCATGAAGGTGATAGGCGAGGGGGACATGACCCAGGTGGCAAATTTTCGGAGAATTGGGTGGTTCACAAAGAAAAGGAATCGGCCTCTCAAAATAATTTTCAAGGCAGAATCAACCCGAACCATGATCCTGCAGGAGAAAGCACGGCTGAGAGGCAAGCAGGAGTTCCGTAGTGAGTACCTCGATCGAGACAGAACACAGGACGAAAGGAAGACGATGAAAGAGAGAGTTCAAAAACGAAAGGAGAAATGGGAGAAAATGAAAAAGGAGAGCAGAATAACCCAGGATCAAATTGAAGGACAAGTACACCCCCCAGAAACGCCTGCAGAAGGACTCCAGCCACGACACTCCTAAGGCAACTGAACAATCCAAACCAACCATCACACACCGATCCCTCTGTTTCCACCCCCCGCACCACAGTTACAGTATTAGAACAGAAGTTGAAGGTTTGGCACACAAATGCAGATGGATTAACGAATAAACATGAGGAATGGCAAGAAAGAATCAATGAGAAGTCCCCAGACATCATAGCAGTTACAGAAACAAAACTCACAGAGACAATAACAGATGCAATCTTCCCACCAGGATACCAGATCATGAGGAAAGATAGAAGGGGCAGGGGGGGAGGTGGGGTTGCTCTGCTCGTAAAAAACAGATGGAAATTCGAGAAAATGGAAGGCATAGACGAGAAGGGAGAAAGAGACTACACAGCAGGTACACTTCAGTCTGGGGAACACAAAGTGGTCATTGCAGTGATGTATAATCCACCACAGAACTGCAGGAGGCCAAGAGAGGAATATGAAGAGAGCAACAGAGCAATGGTGGACACACTTGCTGAGGTGGCAAGAAGAGCTCATTCCAACAGAGCAAAGTTGCTGGTTATGGGGGATTTCAACCACAGGGAGATCGACTGGGAAAACCTGGAGCCACATGGGGGTCCCGAAACATGGAGAGCCAGGATATTGGACGTGGTGCTGGAAAACCTCATGCACCAACATGTTAAGGACACTACCAGAGTGAGAGGGGAGGATGAACCAGCAAGATTGGAACTTGTGTTCACCCTGGGCAGCTCAGACAATGAGGACATCAAGTATGAGAGTCCCCTAGGAGCTAGCGACCACGTGGTTCTGTGCTTTGAATACATAGTAGAGCTGCGAGGGGAGAGAATAATAGGAGTTGAATGGGAAAAGCCTGACTATAAAAGAGGGGACTACATAGGGTTGAAGAACTTCCTGCGGGAGGTCCAGTGGGACAGAGAACTGGCAGGAAAGCCAGTAAATGAAATGATGGAATATGTAACAACAAAATGCAAGGAGGCAGTGGAAAAGTTTATTCCCAAGGGCGACAGTAACAACGGGAAGACCGGAACGAGCCCCTGGTTTACCCGACGGTGTAAGGAGGCAAAAACAAAGTGCAATAGAGAATGGAAAAAGTACAGAAGGCAGAGAACACACAAAAATAGGGAGATCAATCGCAGAGCCAGGAATGAGTATGCACAGGTAAGGAGGGAGGCCCAGCGACAGTATGAAAATGACATAGCATCGAGAATCAAGACTGACCCGAAACTGTTGTATAGCCACATCAGGAGGAAGACAACAGTCAAAGACCAGGTGATCAGATTAAGGACAGAAGGTGGAGAACTCACAAGAAATGATCAGGAGGTATGTGAGGAGCTAAACAGGAGATTTAAGGAAGTTTTTACAGTAGAGACAGGAAGGGCTGTGGGAAGACAGCACAGAAGGGAACATCAAGAGGGAATATACCAACAAGTGTTGGATGACATACGAACAACTGAGGAGGAGGTGAAGAAGCTCTTAAGTGACCTTGACACCTCAAAGGCAATGGGACCGGACAACATCTCTCCATGGGTCCTTAGAGAAGGAGCAGAGATGCTGTGCGTGCCTCTAACCACAATCTTCAACACATCCCTTGAAACTGGGCAACTACCTGAAAAATGGAAGGCAGCTAATGTAGTCCCCATATTTAAGAAAGGAAACAGAAACGAGGCACTAAACTACAGACCTGTGTCTTTGACATGTATTGTGTGCAAAGTCATGGAGAAGATTATCAGGAGGAGAGTGGTCGAACACCTGGAAAGGAACAAGATTATAAATGAAAACCAGCATGGGTTCATGGAAGGCAAATCTTGTATCACAAACCTCCTGGAGTTTTATGACAAGGTAACAGAAGTAAGACACGAGAGAGAGGGGTGGGTAGATTGCGTTTTCCTAGACTGCAGGAAGGCCTTTGACACAGTTCCCCACAAGAGATTAGTGCAGAAGCTGGAGGATCAGCCGCATGTAAAAGGGAGGGCACTGCAATGGATAAGGGAATACCTGACAGAGAGGCAGCAACGAGTCATGGTACGTGAAGAGGTATCACTGTTACGAGCGGGGTCCCACAGGGGTCAGTTCTAAGACCAGTGCTATTTTTGATGTATGTGAACGACATGATGGAAGGAATAGACTCTGAAGTGTCCCTGTTCGCAGATGACGTGAAGTTGATGAGAAGAATTAAATCGGACGAGGATGAGGCACGACTGCAAAGAGACCTGGACAGGCTGGACATGTGGTCCAGTAACTGGCTTCTCGAATTCAATCCAGCCAAATGCAAAGTCACGAAGATTGGGGAGGGGCAAAGAAGACCGCAGACAGAGTATAGGCTAGGTGGACAAAGACTACAGACCTCACTCAGAGACAAAGACCTTGGGGTGACCATAACACCGAGCACATCACCGGAGGCACACATCAACCAAATAACTGCTGCAGCATACGGGCGCCTGGCAAACCTGAGAATAGCTTTCCGATACCTTAATAAGGAATCGTTCAAGACACTGTACACTGTGTATGTTAGGCACATACTGGAGTATGCAGCACCAGTCTGGAAACCCCACCTGGTCAAGCACCTCAAAAAGTTAGAGAAAGAACAAAGGTTTGCAACCAGGCTAGTCCCAGAGCTCAAGGGAATATCGTACGAGGAAAGGTTAAGGGAAATCGGACTGACGACACTGGAGGACAGAAGGGTCAGGGGAGACATGATAACGACATACAAGATACTGCGGGGAATAGACAAGGTGGACAGAGACAGGATGTTCCAGAGAGGGGACACAGGGACAAGGGGTCACAACTGGAAGCTGAAGACTCAGACGAGTCACAGGGACGTTAGGAAGTATTTCTTCAGTCATAGAGTCGTCAGGAAGTGGAATAGCCTAGCAAGTGAAGTAGTGGAGGCAGGAACCATACATAGTTTTAAGAAGAGGTATGACAATGCTCAGGAAGCAGAGAGAGAGAGGACCCAGTAGCGATCAATGAAGAGGCGGGGCCAGGAGCTGAGTCTCGACCCCTGCAACCACAATTAGGTGAGTACACACATACACAATGTGATAGTTCATCCATCTTGGGCAAACTTTGATAAATATCTGACTTCACTCTTCTATTCAAGAGTGAAAGAATTGGAGGCACATCTTTCCTCATAGAAATGGATTGTTTCTTTTTACTGATGTTTCATCGTCCATATTGACCACACCTTTTAGTCGTTAATAATTAAAATTGTCTTCGTCGAATAGAAAATTAAGGAACGTAACAAGCATATACTTCTCTGAAAATGTTGTAAATTATTCCTATCACGTAACATTGTCATAAAACTGTCAGCGGTATACAGCCGACTTCTGGTGATTCACTGTTAACAATCACAAAGTCAACACCTTCATAACTTTGCAGTCTTATTATCACGAGCCAGTGTAGCTTAGTGTTAAATTGGTGTACACTATATAATTGGTGGACTAACAACAGATGATGGACTGAGGAAGGAAGATTGCTCTGTTCTGTGTACACTATCGATTATAGCCTCTCAAAATGGTCACTATGTGTTGCGTGTACCAGTTAAGTTAATGAAGTGTTCAATAAGCAAGGAATGCAACCTCTTAGAGAGAGGCAGGTGCCTGTCTAAATCAAGTATTTATCGAGTTATCCAGGTATCCACCAAGTTGGATGCTCGCTAACAAAGTGAGGCAGGTAAGAATGGTGTCTATCAAGTATGCCAGATATCCACCATCAACGGCAGGTACTTGCTGAGGAAGTCCTAGTCCATTACAATAATAATAATAATACAAGTCCTAGTCCATTACAATAATAATAATAATACAAGTCCTAGTCCATATCTGAAGTATTTTCAGAGTGGCGCTGGGCGCTTCTCGACGAGATACTCGTGAGTGAGATGTGTGTGTGGTCGATACAAAGACGGGAGAGCGAAGTCTCCCAGACACAACACGGCATCGATGATAAGACCAAGCACCTAAACAATGTTTGATAGAAATTAACTTGTTATGAATCAATTCAGATCGTTGTCTAAAGTTGTCTAAAGTTGTCTAAAGATTACACCAAAATAGTCTGAGAATGGTATGCGGAGGGCAAGCACAACTGACCGCGCAGCAGAGTCCGCTTGCCTTTGTTTTACTAGAAATGCGGCACAACCGAGTTGAATACGAAGAACTAAGGAGTGAGAATCAAATTTTTTGATAGATTCCAAAGCACTAAAGGAATCTGAAACTACTAAATATGGTGAGGTAGTCAGTGAAGCTTTTGAGGCTGTTGATCACGATAAAGAATTTGATATTGTTTATTTAGATTTTAGTAAGGGTTTTGATAGAGTACCGCACCAAAGACTGTTAAAGAAAGTGACAGCTCACGGCATTAGGGGAAAAGTGCTCTCATGGCTCGAGTCATGGCTCACAGACAGGAAGCAGAGAATGGGGCTAAACCCGAGTGGGGATCTGTAACCAGTGGCGTTTCACAGGGATCAGTCTTGGGCCGGTTGTTGTTTATAATGTATATCAATGATCTTGATTAGGGAATTACAAGTGATATGAGCAAATTCGCCGATGACACCAAGATAGGTAGGATAGTTGATTCACACGTAGATATCAGGGAACTTCAGGAGGATTTAGACAAACTCAATACTTGGTCAGAAAAGTGGCAGATACAGTTCAGTGTAGATAAATGCAAGGTTCTGAAGTTCGGGAGTGTCCATAATCCTAGCACTTATAAGTTAAATAATGTAGAACTTAGCCATACAGATTGCGAAAAAGACTTGGGGGTTATGATAAGCAGTAACCTTAAACCAAGACAGCAGTGCCTAAGCGTACGCAATAAAGCAAACAGATTACTGGGATATATATCACGAAGTGTAAGCAACATAAGTTCAGAGGTTATATTACAGCATTATACATCATTAGTAAGACCTCATCTAGATTACGCAGCTCAGTTCTGGTCTCCATATTACAGAATGGACATAAATTCACTAGAAAATATTCAACGTACAATGACTAAATTAATACATAGCATTAGAAATCTTCCTTATGAAGAAAGATTGAAGACCCTTAAATTACATTCACTTGTTAGAGGAAGAATGAGGGGAGACATGATCGAAGTGTATAAGTGGAAGATAGGTATCAATAAAGGGGATATAAATAAGGTCTTGAGGATATCACTTCAAGAGAGAACCCACAGTAATTGATTCAAATTAGTCAAGTTTAGATTTAGAAAGGGTACAGGAAAATATTGGTTTGGAAATAGGGTAGTTGACAAGTGGAACAGCCTGCCTAGTAGGTTTATCGAGGATAAAACCTTGGGTAGTTTCAAATTTAGGTTGAATAAATATATGAGTGAGAGGGGTTGGATTTGAGTAGGACTTGCACATGGGTAAATAGAATTATCGAAGCTTATTTTTTGGGTAGCATTGAAAATTAGGTTGGGCAAATATTTTGTTAGTAGGATGGATTGTGAAGGACCTGCCTAGTATGGACCAACAGGCCTGCTGCAGTATTCCTCATTTCTTATGTTCTTATGTATAACAGCCATTAGACATACTAAGTCTAAACATACTGAGTCTAAATATCTAGCCAAGTCAGTGGTGACGTGTACTTAGCTCTGTGAAGACCTGTTTGTGCGTCTCTGTGAATCTGAACCAGGATGCCCTCTATTAAGCAACTTTACCAGCAGCTGAAAGAAGAGCTTAGGGCTGCTAAGCTGGAGATACGGCGATTAACGGAGGAGAGCAAGAGGATTCGTAGTAATCCTCCTGTTGTGAGTCCCCAGGTTAAGAGGGGAACTTGGTCAGTGGCCGGGCAACAAGGAACCAAGCTGAGGATCAAGAAGACTGTTGGAGAGGCAGAAACAACGAGAAACCAGAAAACTACTGTGGAAACTTCCAATCCATTTTCGGTGCTACCTGACGAATGTGGGTGTTCTACTGGGAATGCCACAACTAGTACCAAGGAAGCATTGGTAGACGTGAGTGAGACATCCCTAGAAACACCAACGAAGACCATCGAGAACGTCTTGACGAATTCCACAAGTGAAGGTGTAGTGCTACCTAACGAATGTGAGTCGACTACTGGGAACATCACGACTGACGTCGACGAAGGTAAAAACATTGTTGTTGTTGGGGATAGCCAGATTAGGTACATGGATAGGGCATTCTGCTTGAAGGATAGGAGTAGGAGGCAGAGAGTGTGTTTTCCTGGGGCTGGGATGAAGGATATTGTTAGCCGTCTAGATGACATTGTGAGAGGTAATGGGAGAAATCCTGGATGGAAATAAATGGTTATTATTATTATTAAAGATTCGCCGGTATTCTCCCGGCCCGGGCCTTTTCCAAGTGGTGGCCCGGCCTTGGCTCCCTCTTTAGGGAGTGTCTGAGACCTAAGTCTCCCATGGGAGGAGGCACAAGTACCTCCTCATCTTTGGGACCAACTGTCCCCAGGCCTAGCCCCAAGCTAGGCCTCTCTGGTCTGCCATCCCCGCCCCAAGGGGGCTAATGGGAATGACAGTCTTATGAGCTAAAGGCTCGGGCTCAGGCACCTACCCTACCCTAGAAGGGTTAGGCATGGTATCGATCTTAAATAAATGGTATAAAATACCGACACAATGGAAATATAAACACATATGCAGTATAATGTGTCCTTTATTGGCAACGTTTCGCCCACACAGTGGGCTTTTTCAAGTCACAAACAGATCTACCTGGGGTGGAAGGTACGCGAGTATTTATAGTCAGGTTCAGAATGCTGAGGTCAGGTGGAGAATGCTGCATCTGATGATGTACCGAGTGGGGTTATAGAGTCTAAAATCTTGGGAAGCTTGGAAGGGAGATTGGATAAGTTTGTGAGCAGACCTTCTGCAGTGTTCTTCCATTCCTATGTTCTTATGTGGGATAGCGATTAAGAAGTTTCTTGGCAAGTGGTTCCGCTATATTATAGAAGCCACTATTCTGGTTGAAGTTGTCGGATATAGAAATAAGTGATGATTCCAGGATTCTTCAGTATTGAGTGTTGTCTTCTGTGGCGATAAGTCTTGAGTTTCTGTAGTTTATCAAGTGGTTGTGTGAATTACGGTGTTATACACAGGCATTCCTTGTATCGTCAGACCTGCTTGCATATTGGTGTTCTGAAATACGTGTTTGGAGGTCCCTTGATGTTTCTCTCACGTATAATTTGTTGCAGTCATTACAAGGGATTATGTATACACCTGCAGAGGGTGGAAGCTTGTCCTGTCTATCACTGGTAATGTCCTTGATGGTCGTGGTTGTGGAGGTAGATACGTGGAATGAGGTATTGGAAAAGATGTTGGAAACGTATGTATCTCTTCTCGGCAGAGATACATAGTCCTCCCCACCAACACCATTGCCAAACACGTTTCCAACATCTTTTCCAATACCTCATTCCAAGTATCTACCTCCACAACCACGACCATCAAGGACATTACCAGTGATAGACAGAACCAGCTTCCATCCTCTGCAGGGGTATACATAATCCCTTGTCCAGACAAAATCCACTCAAACCTAAACCTGCCCCAACTTCTGACAGACAGACCAAAGAACATAAAAACAGATCCATCTCTTTCTCCCCCTCCAGGAAACGGGTCCGTAGCACCTACAAACACACATCCACTGATGGCACCACTGTCACGGGCTTTAATCCAAACTCCTCCCCCGACATAAACTTTGCTATGACGAAACCATTAAATCAGTTCAACGTACGTTCTTACTTTACAATTAGACACCTACTGGCCGAGCTCATTGAAGCAGAGAGGCCACATATTGTTTTGCTAAACAGTACCTGCCTCAAAGCCCCTCAACGTATCCGCCATTATGGTTATACTGCACTACAGTCTCCCTATGATCCCCACGATGGGGTTGCCATCCTTGTCAAATCCAACATAAAACACGAATTTCTCCCAATCCCTTTTATACAACAACACTGTCTTGCGGTCAGAATACACACCCACCTTGGCCCCTTTATCTTTTTCACCACCTATGCTCTCCCAAACACTACTCTCAACATACACGACCTTCCCTTAGTCTTCAACTACACCAACACACCAACATACCTACTAGCTGATATGAATGCCAAACACACCGCCTTTCATCACACCAGTAACAACCAACTTGGTCACCAATTACTCAACTTCACAAACCACAAACACCTAGTTCACCTCGGCCCAGACTTCAACACCTTCTACAATCACACTGGCCAAGGCAAACCCGACATCATTCTGGCAAACCGAGCCTGCTCTCTCTTTCAACACTACATATCACCTGGCCCTATTACAGGCTCTGATCACATTCCCGTCATCTTACACATCTCCTCCAACCCTATCCTCATCCCGGCCACACCTTCCTTCTCCTACAAGAACGCCGACTGGGATGCCTTCAAACAACACATAGATAATACTAACCTCAAGTCCAATTAGATCTCACTTACCTCAGAAACAACATTCTACACAGTCTAGACCAAGACCACAACATTCACTGGTCACAGCTCATACTACAAGCGGACAAACAGCGTATCAAACACACCAAAGCCTTCTGGAACTTTATCAAAAAATCAGAGGCACCACTCCCACCAACAAATTCAAACACATCACCCATAACAACACACACATCTCAGACCCGCAGGCTGCTACTAACATCTTCAAACACATCTGGGAGAACATCTTCCACCCTCACCCACCCCACCCTAGCGCTATTCAACACATTCAGAACATAGAACACTGAAACACTACACACACACACGAAACAACACCAGACAGCCACATCCATCTAGACTCTCTCACCTTCTCCCAAGAACTTGACACTCCTTTCACCAACACAGACATTAAAACTCTCCTCAGACACCTTCCTTCCAAGGCCCCTGGTGCCTCTGGCCTAAACCATATTATCCTGAAACACCTTCCTGACTCTATCATTACTGCCTACACAAACCTCCTCAATGCCTCCCTTGCCTCTGGATACTTCCCTTCCCTCTTCAAAGCTGCTACTGCTATCCTCCTTCCTAAACCCAATAAAGACCACTCTGACCCTAGAAACTATCGCCCTATCCGCCTCCTCGAAACTTTAGGAAAACTCTTTGAAAAACTCATCAATCATTGCCTTCGCAGATACCTGGAACACAATTCTCTACTTTCTGATGGCCAGTTTGGCTTCAGAACACACAGATCCACACAGGATGCCATTAACATCATTCTCAACTACATCCACATCAACACAAAACAAAGAAACAGGACAGCCCTGGTTGCAAAAGACGTTGAAAAAGCCTTTGACACTGTCTGGCACGAAGGGCTCAAGTACAAACTCTGCACTAACTTCAACCTGCCTCTCACTACTCGTAAACTCCTCTGCAACTTCTTAGACGGCCGTATCATGAGAATCAAATTCCAAGGCTGTTACTCTGACTACTTCACACTAAATTCCAGAGTACCCCAGGGATCTGTCCTCTCCCCTACCCTCTACATTTTATACACTAACGACATTCCAACACCTGTATACCACAACTCCATCACACTAGCCTATGCAGACGACATTACACAACTTATCACTCATGCCAATATAGATACACTCACACACAAAACACAAAATGAGGTCGACAGGATAACCATCTGGGAACAAAAATGGAGGATCAAAACCAATGCAGCTAAATCCAGCATTACGTATTTTAACTACAGGAAACGTGATCCTCCATTACCTGTCGAGCTCAGAACAGCTGACACCCGCAATTACATCCCCATCACACAATCTGTCACTGTCCTTGGCGTTAATCTTGACTACCTTCTTCGTTTACACGGACACATTCACTCAAGGCATGCAATAGCTAGTAAGGCCCTTGCGGGCCTCTACAAGCTGAAACATGCCTCCCAACGCACCAAACTACACCACTACAAATCCCTAATACGTCCTCTGATAACTTACTCTCCTCTAGCCCTCTCTCTTGCAGCAAAAACGAACTTACTTAAACTGCAGCGTGTCCAGAACAAGGCGCTGCGCTGGGTGCTTGATGTCAGATGGGAGGACTTCGCCACAAGCGTGTCTCTCCATGCCCAATTAGAGATCCCTGCGCTGAATCTGTACTGGAAGACGCTCAGTGACAGACAGATAGACAAACTTAAGACACGAATGACTACTGGACCTCTCTCCTTGATGAAGACATTCGCAGACCCACAAACCAACACAACCTTTTCTACTCCTTGTATGATCCTGCTCCTAACCCTATTTACAAATAACCTTGGATTATCCGAGAGGTACCTTCTCTGACCCACTTTCGCCTTAGCTTTAGGGTTAAGACATGGCTCAATTCTATACTCCTCTCTAGCGCTGAACGTCGCATGTCCCTTCCTCCCCGCTCACCCAACCGGAGTCCCAACAGAGGAGCCTGAATTTCTCTTTTCAATATCTGTCCCACGATCGCCTTCGCTGCTGGGTTAAGCCCTGGCTCTATTTCTACGACTAAGAACACTCCTCTCCAGCACTATTCTTCGTCTGTCCCGTCTTCCCCGCTCATCCCATTTGGGATCTTACCAGAACTTTCGTTCGTCCGTCCGTTCGTTCTGTATGTTAGAAGTGATCAAGGTCCCAGGACAGAAACGTTTTCTAATAAATATGTCATAGTGTTTGCTTACGTGTCTTTCTAAACCAGGCTCAGATATCTTTTAGGACTGAAAAAAGGAATTTATAGGCGCATCAAAAGAGGTGAGGGTCATCTTATGAATCAGTATATTGACATTAAGAGGGACGTTAAAACGGGGATAAGAAAAGCTAAACGGGACTACGAAATTAAAGTTGCTAGGGATTCGAGAACTAACCCAGAAAGTTTTTTCCAGATTTATAGAACAAAAGTTAGAGATAAGATAGGTCCCCTTAAAAATAACTCTGGGCATCTCACTGAAAAGGAGAATGAAATGTGCTCTATTCTTAATAATTATTTTCTCTCTGTTTTCACTCAGGAGGACACTAACAATATACCTGTAATTAATTTTTATAGTGGGCCTGATGATGATAAATTATGCAATATCAAAGTCACTACCGAATTGGTTATCAAACAAATAGACCGGTTAAAGAAAAATAAATCCCCGGGCCCTGATGAACTTTTTTCAAGGGTTCTTAAAGAGTGTAAAATGGAACTTTGTGAACCATTGACTAATATTTTTAATATTTCTCTTCAAACAGGTGTAGTGTCTAATATGTGGAAGATGGCTAATGTAATTCCTATTTTTAAAAGCAGGGGACAAGTCGTTACCGTCAAATTACCGCCCAATAAGCCTAACCTCAACTGTAGGCAAATTACTAGAGTCAGTTATAGCTGATAATATAAGAAGCCATCTGGATAAGCACAGCTTGATTAATGATACTCAGCATGGATTCAATGCTACCCAAGAAATAAGGTCTGATAACTCCATTCACTCATTTGCAAGTCCCAATCAAATCAACCCCTCTCACTCATATTTTTATCCAACCCAAATTTGAAACTACCTAAAGTCCTAGCCTCAATAACCCAACTAGGTAGACTGTTCCACTCATCAACTACCCTATATCCAAAACAATAATTTCCTATTTCCTTTCTAAATCTAAACTTGTCTAATTTAAACCCATTGCTGCGGGTTCTCTCTTGGAGAGTTATCCTCTAGACCTTGTTAATATCCTCATTATTAATACCCATCTTCCACTTATACACTTCGATCATGTCTCCCCTCATTCTTCGTCTAACAAGTGAATGTAATTTAAGAGTCTTCAATCTTTCTTCATAAGGAAGATTTCTAATGCTATGTATTAATTTAGTCATTCTACGGTGAATATTTTCTAACGAATTTATGTCCATTCTGTAATATGGAGATCAGAACTGAGCTGCATAATCTAGGTGAGTTCTTACTAATGATGTATAAAGCTGCAGTATAACCTCTGGACTTCTGTTACTTACACTTCTTGATATAAATTCTAATAATCTATTTGTCTTATTACGTACACTTAGGCACTGTTGTCTTGGTATAAGGTTACTGCTCACCATAACCCCCAAGCCCTTTTCACAATCTGTATGGCTAAGTTCTACATTATTTAACTCATAAGTGCTAGGGTTATGGGCACTCCCGAGCTTCAGAACATTGCATTTATCTACATTGAACTGCATCTGCCTCTTTGCTGCTCAGGAATTGAGTTTGTCTAAATCCGCCTGAAGTTCCCTGATATCTACGTTTGAATCAATTATCCTACCTATCTTTGTGTCATCGGCGAATTTGCTCATTTCACTAGTAATTCCCTCATCAAGATCATTGATATATATTATAAACAACAACGGGCCCAAGACTGATCCCTGGGGAACGCCACTTGTTACAGATCCCCACTCGGATTTAACCCCATTTATGGACACTCAGTGCTTCCTGTCTGTGAGCCATGACTCGATCCACGAGAGCACTTTTCCCCCAATGCCATGAGCTTCCACTTTCTTTAACAGTCTTTGGTGCGGAACTCTATCAAAAGCCTTACTAAAATCTAAGTAAATAATATCAAATTCTTTATCGTGATCAACAACCTCGAAAGCTTTACTGAAGAAAGTTAATAAATTAGTTAGACAAGACCGGCCTCTCGTGAATCCATGCTGAGCATCATTAATCAAGCTATGCTTATCAAGATAGCTTCTTATAATATCAGCTTTAATTGGCTCTAGTAATTTGCCTACAATTGAGGTCAGGCTTGTCCCCTGCTTTAAAAATAGGAATTACATTAGCCATCTTCCACATATCAGACACTACACCTGTTTGAAGAGATAAATTAAAAATATTAGTTAATGGTTCACAGAGTTCCATTTTGCATTCCTTAAGAACCCTTGAAAAAACCTCATCAGGACCCAGTGACTTATTTTGCTCTAGTCGGTCTATTTGTTTCATAACCATTTCACTACTGACTGTGATGTTACATAATTTATCTTCTTTAGGCCCATTATAAATATTAATTACTGGAATATTGTTAGTGTCTTCCTGTGTAAAAACCGAGAAAAAATAACTATTTAAAATCGAGCACATTTCATTCTTTTTGTCAGTAAGATGCCCATAGTTATTTTTAAGGGGACCTATCTTGTCTCTAACTTTTGTTCTATAGACCTGGAAAAAACTTTTTGGGTTAGTTTTCGAATCCCTAGCAACTTTAATTTCATAGTCCCTTTCAGCTTTTCTTATCCCCTTTTTAACGTCCCTCCCCTCACCTCTTTTGATACGCCTATAAATTCCATTCTTATGTCCTAGTAGATATTTCAGCCTATTATTCATCCATTTTGGGTCATTTCTATTCGATCCAATTTCTTTATACGGGATAAACGTTCTTTGAGCAGCATGTATGGTGCTCAGAAAACTGTTAAATTGATAGCTCTCTTCGTTACCCCAGTCAACAGATGATAAGTATTCTCTAAGCCATTCCAATCAATGTGACTAAAGTTAAAGTCCCCTTAGAATTACAACATTATCGTGCCTTATAGCCTTAACAATTTCCTCCCACAGTAATTTCCCTTGGTCCCTATCTAAGTTTGGGGGACGGTATATCACTCCTAGAATCAGTTTTTTATGCCCCTCTGAAAATTTTATCCAGACTCTGTATGTGTTACCTCAGACTTAATACCCGTTTTTATGCAACAGTTCAAGCGATCTCTGATATACAGTGCCACTCCACCTCCCTTACCGATATTTCTATCTACTTGGAACAATTTAAAACCCTAAATGTTGCATTCCAAAGGCATGTCCCGACTTTTGGAATTAAACCATGTCTCAGTGATTGCAAATACATCAATGTTACCTGCACTAGCTACTAATCTCAACTCATCTAACTTATTCTTAACACTACGGCTATTAGCATAATATAATTTTAAAGACCCACCTTTCTCTTTACCCCTCCTGCTCATATGTTTTTTCACTAAACCTTTTACTGTCCTTGTCGCCTAGTGCCATTGGCTTTCCAATATCCACCTCATTCTGCCTATTACTAATTCCCCTATTACTAGTCCCAGTGTATTGCTACACTGGGACTTGACTGTATTCTCGCCAAAACCCATACCACTATATGTTCCTAGTTTAAAGCCCTAAAAGCTCACTCCACTGCCGTTGAAAGTGCCCCCACCCCAGACCTAGATAAGTGAACCCCATCCCTTGCATACATGTCATTTCTGCCATAAAAGAGGTCCCAATTGTTAATGAATGTTACCGCATTTTCCTTACAGTATTTGTCCTGCCAGCAATTGACATCAATTGCCCTGGACAACCATTCATTTCCAACTCCTCTCTTTGGCAGAATACCACATATGACAGGGTTCCCACCCTTCTTCCTAATTTTCTCTGTTGCTGACCTATACCTGCTAATCAGGTCCTCACTCCTACGTCTGCCAACATCGTTGCCTCCCTCACTGAGGCAGATAATAGGATTGCTCCCATTACCTTTCATGATGTCGTCCAGATGGCTAACAATATCCCCCATCCCAGCCCCAGGAAAACATACCCTGTGCCTCCTCTTCCTGTCCCTAAGACAAAAGGCGCTATCCATAAGCTTAATCTGATTGTCTCCAACTAAAATAATGTTAATACCTTCATTTGTGGAATTTGTCGTGACGTTCTTGATGGTCTTCACTGGGGTATCAAGGGATGTCTCACTCATGTCTGCCAATGCTCCCTTGGTGCTCGTTGTGACGTTCCCAGTAGACAACCCACATTCGTCTGGTAGCACCGAAAATGGGTTGGAAGTATCCACAGCAATCTGTGAGGGAAAAGTAGGTGTAAGTGGGGTTAAGGTTGTTCGGGCAACCAGGAACCATTAGCGAGTTACGTTGCGCGCGCACACACCCCCCCCTCTCTGGCGGGCTGGGGCAAAACTAGTTCCTGGTGTCCGATTTGTTAAAGTTTCTACTCCTGGTAATATTGACCTTACCTGGTGTGGATTGAAGTTTGGAGAGTCACTTCACCTCCACTCTTCTTCTAATCAGGTAGGGTGATCTACCAGGAGTATTACTGTTTGTTCTTTTCTAGTGTCTGCTGGTTACCAGTAATGATTTTGGCATTTATCATTCTTTTTCTTTCTTAAATGTTATATTATCATGACTATGGGTAACCAGTTTTATTTTCTCTTATTTACCAGCTCTGTTCCTGGCGTGGTCTTCCAGGATAGACGCCAGATAAAGGGGCAAGACGTATGTTAATAATACTTATTAACATTATTCTACAACTACCGGCCCTTACCTATTCTACTTGTGCTCCATCCAAGTGGTAGGAGATTCCAGAACATCGGATTACCATCTGCCCAGGATAACCTACATAAATAACATCAGAGGAACTATCCAGGGCCATACCTACTCCTACCCAACTACAAGAACTGAAGGCCATTTTTTTTATTATATTTAAATTTTAAGTAAAATTCTCAAAAATCATTTTTCTTGTTTTTCCTAAATCATTTCTTTATTTATTTATTTTTCCATTAGTTTCTTTTGTTCAGTTGGAAGGCGTTCCACTGACAATGGCGACCTTGCCAGGATCCGACTCTTGAAGCAACATCGTCCTGATGGTTCAACTGGTTGTGAGTATAACATTTAAGATAGAAAAGGGTGAGTTAGTTGAGGTGTCAAGTCATTACTGGTAGTCTGGTTGACTTACCGTTGTTTGGTTCTAAGGTTCGGTTTAGAAGTTTACCTATTTGTTGGACCTGGGGAACTTTGATAATAACCCCTCCTGTGTGAACCGTGTGTATTTTGCTTAGTGAAGGCTATTGAGCCCACAAGTGTATTCTTCCAGGGAGAAATATTTATTTCATTTTCTACTTTGGGAAGTTTAAAGTGTGCGGACTGTCCCTCTTTTGTAACAGACGTTACTATTAATTTTAATTGTCAGTTGAAGTTGGGTGCTTAATATTTCTTTTTACAAGATGGATTCTTTAGATTTCTGGTTGAAAGCTGGAAAGGAAATGGGATTTACTGGACAAAGCCTTGATAGTTACATTACTGCTAAAATGGCTATTGAAGAGAAAAAGGAACAGGAAAGACTAGCTCGAGAGGAGAAAAGACTAGCTCGTGAAGAGAAAAAGGAACAGGAAAGACTAGCTCGGGAGGATAAAATCGAACAGGAAAGGATAGCTAGAGAAGATAGAGTTCAGGCAAGAGAGGTAGCCTTCAAAATGAAGGAAATTGAGTTAGAACAATCAAGGTTGGAATTAGAAGCCAAGAAGGTAGAACTATCTAAGCAGAAAATAGATGAAGGGGTACTGGAATACCCTTCCCAAGAACCTAATATTAGGATGCCTCAAATACCACCTTTCTCAGAACAAGATGACATAGCGGCATATATTACTAGATTCGAGAGTACTGCTACTCTCTGTGACTGGCCAGTTGATTCTTGGGCTACTAGGCTTGGCTTACTACTGTCAGGTTCAGCACTAAACGTCTATTCCACTCTACCCTCTGATGTTATTTCTAGTTATAGCCTGCTGAAGAAAGCTATACTCCAGGCTTTCAAAAAAACTACTCATCATTACAGGTCGGAGTTTAGACACATTAAAATAACTCCTCATCAAAATTACATGCAATTCTTAACAACACTTTTCAGATTATTTGATTCGTGGATTGATAGTGCTGAGGTTGACCACGATTTCGAATCTTTACGAGACCTGATGGTAAGAGATCAATTCCTTTCTTCTGTAAACTCTGACTTACGAATATTCATTAAAGAACGAAACGTTCATACGGCTGCAGAAATGGCACAAGCTGCTGATATATATGCGTGCGCTCATAATAACTACCCTAAAGAGCGTAGCAGATATAAGCCTGTTGTGCCTAAGCAATCTGAGGGATCCAAACCCTCCGTACCTAAGAATTCCACGGCCTTCACAGTAAAGTGTTTCAACTGTAATGAGTGGGGTCATAGAAGGCCCGACTGTCCTAGAAAAAAAGGTGAAAATGTCGGTAAATGTTTCACTGAATCAAACATAAACGCACCTTTTAGTGAAGGTACAGTCAATGGTATGAATGTGTCAACCATTCTTAGAGACACTGGATGTTCCTGTATTGTTATCTCAAGTAAGCTCTTCCCTAACCTAGATTCTTCACGTTATAAGTCCACTAAGTTAACTGACTATTTAGGAAGAAGCGATTCTTTTCCAACAGTCAGATGTTTTGTTAGGTGCAAATGGTTCTCAGGATGGGTAGATGCCGTAGTTGCCCCGATAACCTCGTGTTCTGTTTTGGTTGGGAACATACAAGGGGCTGCTTTCCCATCTGAGAAGGACTGTTTGGAATTTGGAGTTTCCAAGGAAAGGTTGGAACCTAATATCTCTGTTTCTTCACAGATAGTTCCAGATGAGATTCAGTTGGATAACCTAAATCAGAGAGCTGATGGTTACAAAACTCCGTTAACACCTTTAGTAAGTCAGTCACTTGACCTGGACAACGCAGACACCAGTGGAAAACTACGGGTGGCACAATCTATACAACAACTAGACTCGATTAACGTCCTTACCAGAGCTCAGTCTAAGGTAAAACCTATCCACCCATTAGTTCTTTCGAAAGGAAAGCCAATCGAGCTGTCTCATATAGATTTAGAGGGTCTTCAAAAGACTTGTCCTTCCTTAGAGGAATCTCGGAAGTTAGCTTTAAATGGCAAGGTGACCCAGAGAAAGAAATTTTCTTACAAGTTTGAGTTCAAACACGATCTTTTGTACAAGACTATAGTGTCTGCGGACAAGCCCAATGACGTTGGTCGAAGCCTGTTAGTCATTCCGCAGGATTGCCGTGAAACTATTTTAAAGATTTCTCATGACTTGCCAGTCTCTGGCCATTTTTCACATAGGAAGACCTATAATAAAATCAAGGACCTATATTTCTGACCTAGCATGTCCTCTGACATCTATAAGTACTGCAGATCATGTCACGTATGTCAACTTTCCACGCAGAAGGGTAGAACTAGGAGAGTTCCTATGGTAAAGATGCCTATTTTCTCAGTCCCTTTTGCAAGGGTTGCAGTAGATATAGTTGGTCCTATCACACCTCGCTCATCAGGAGGTCATAAATATATTTTAACTATGATTGACTACGCGTCCAGCTTCCCAGAGGCGGTACCCTTAAAATCCATTACGTCCATAGAAGTCGCAGAAGCCTTATTTTCTATTTTTTCACGTGTAGGTATACCTCGTGAAATTCTGTCGGATAAAGGGGCTCAATTCACTTCAGAATTAATGGAACACGTTTATCAACTTGTGGGTGTTAAACCTCTTTTCACTACACCTTACCATCCGATGTGTAACGGAAGAGTGGAGCGACAACATGCCATCCTAAAGTCAATACTAAAAAAACTATGTATTCTTAAACCAACGGACTGGCATAGATTTTTACCATGTGCCCTTTTCGCAATGCGCGAGATTCCAAGTGATTCCCTTGGTTATTCCCCTTTTGAATTGCTTTATGGGAGACAAGCTCGTGGTCCACTATCTATTTTGAATGAACTTTGGTCCAAAGATATCAAACCTGAGGTTCAAAACAGCTATCAGTTTCTTTTAGATCTAAGGGAAAGGTTGGAAGAAACCGCCGATTTGGTCAGTAAAAACCTAGAGATGTCTATGGAAACGTACAAGACCTATTTTGACCATAAAAGCTCCAAGCGTACGTTTAATGTTGGTGATGAAGTTTTAGTTCTCCTACCTGACAAATCCAACAAATTGCTAATTACATGGCGCGGACCGTATAAAGTAGTGAAGGTCTGCAATAAGGTAGATTATATCTTGGATGTCAAGGGTAGAGAAAGAATGTATCACGTCAATATTTTGAAACGGTACCATCGAAGAGAAGTTAATCTTTGCGTAAATTCCTTTGACGAAGATACTTCTTCTTTCGGCTTGGATACAAGTGGTGATTCGTACGAATGTAGAGTTTGTATTATAGATGACGAGTCTTTTACAGAATCGAAGGAGCTACTGGACATCTTAACGCATGATCCCTCACCAAAGAAGTCAAATGTCAACATTAACAACGACTTGTCGAATAGGCAAAAGTCTCGAGTAAGTGCCTTAGTAAACACATTTTCTGACGTATTCACAGAGGTACCCGGACTTACCACCACTATTGTACACAAGATTGAATTGTCGGATCATGAACCAGTAAGGCGGAAAATCTACCCTGTTCCCGTTCACTTACGGAAAACTTTTGATAATGAGGTTGACAAACTATTTAACTTAAATATCATAGAACCTTCGAAATCAGCTTTCTGTTCACCAGTTGTTATGGTTAAGAAACCCGATAATTCTTACCGACTTGCCCAAGATTTTCGTTATTTAAATACTATAACTAAATGGGATGCAGAACCCATGCCAGTAATTGATCATGACTTGTATAAATTCCATGACTGCAAATTCTTCTCGGAATTAGACATCTCACAAGCATACCATCAAGTGCCATTACACCCAGACTCGAAACCATACACTGCTTTCCCTACTCATAGAGGTCTAATGCAATACCGCACAATGCCTTTCGGCTTGGTTACCGCGTGTGCCACGTATATTAGGCTTATGAGAATAGTTCTTTCTGATCTAAAGAATGTATCAGTGTATTTTGATAATATTTATATCATGACAAATGTCTGGGAAGACCATCTAAATACATTAGCGCTTGTTTTGAAAAGACTAAGAACTCATGGACTTACAGTTAAACCACAAAAGTGCTTTCTTGGCTATCATAAGGTACAATACCTTGGGTTCATTATCTCTGATAACAACTTTTCACCACTTCCTAATAAGACCAAAGCTGTTTTAGAAAGTACGTTCCCAGCTACCAAAAAGTTATTAAGAAGTTTCCTTGGATCTGTAAACTTCTATAGAAATTTCGTACCAAATCTAAGTAGCTTAACTTCAGTTCTTACAGACTATTTGAAAAAGGGTGTCAAGGAACCTCTTAGTTGTTCTGAGGAAGCTAACCAAAGCTTCGAAAAAATTAAGAGTATATTTTCAAACCCCCCTGTCCTAAAATTACCAGATATTAATAAAATATTTTGTCTCCGAACAGATGCCTCCCATTCTGGACTCGGGGCTGTACTACTTCAATATTATGAGGAGACACCTTTCCCAGTATCTTTCGCCAGTAAGAAGCTTCTGCCCAGAGAAGAAAGATATTCCACTGTGGAGAAAGAATGTTATGCTTTAGTATGGGGTATAAGTAGATGTAAATACTACCTATACGGTAAACCCTTTGTGCTTGAAACAGATCACAAGCCACTGATGTACTTGGAAAACTTTAAAGGGTCAAATAGCAGACTCTTGAGATGGGCTCTGGCTATTCAGCCCTATAAGTTTAAAGTCGTTTATATTTCCGGCTCTGAAAACCACTTTTCAGATTGGCTGAGCCGAGGTTGTATTTAGTTCTTTTCCCTCTGTTCGTGGACTTATTGACTCCGTCCATAAGTTTTGGAAGGGGGTATTGTGAGGGAAAAGTAGGTGTAAGTGGGGTTAAGGTTGTTCGGGCAACCAGGAACCATTAGCGAGTTACGTTGCGCGCGCACACACCCCCCCCTCTCTGGCGGGCTGGGGCAAAACTAGTTCCTGGTGTCCGATTTGTTAAAGTTTCTACTCCTGGTAAATATATATTGACCTTACCTGGTGTGGATTGAAGTTTGGAGAGTCACTTCACCTCCACTCTTCTCCTAATCAGGTAGGGTGATCTACCAGGAGTATTACTGTTTGTTCTTTTCTAGTGTCTGCTGGTTACCAGTAATGATTTTGGCATTTATCATTCTTTTTCTTTCTTAAATGTTATATTATCATGACTATGGGTAACCAGTTTTATTTTCTCTTATTTACCAGCTCTGTTCCTGGCGTGGTCTTCCAGGATAGACGCCAGATAAAGGGGCAAGACGTGTGTTAATAATACTTATTAACATTATTCTACAACTACCGGCCCTTACCTATTCTACTTGTGCTCCATCCAAGTGGTAGGAGATTCCAGAACATCGGATTACCATCTGCCCAGGATAACCTACATAAATAACATCAGAGGAACTATCCAGGGCCATACCTACTCCTACCCAACTACAAGAACTGAAGGCCATTTTTTTTTATTATATTTAAATTTTAAGTAAAATTCTCAAAAATAATTTTTCTTGTTTTTCCTAAATCATTTCTTTATTTATTTATTTTTCCATTAGTTTCTTTTGTTCAGTTGGAAGGCGTTCCACTGACACAATCTTCTGGATCTTCGTTGTTTCCGCCACTACAACAGACTTCTTGATTTTCATCTTTGTTCCATGTTGGCTGGCCACTGAGCAGGTTCCTCTCTTGACCTGAGGACTCACAACAGGAGGATTACTTCGAATCCTCTTGCTTTCCTCCGTCAGTCGCCGTATCTCAAGCTTAGCAACCCTAAGCTCCTCTTTCAGCTGCTGGTACAGTTGCTCAAAAGAGGACATCTTGTGCAGATTCACGGAGAACACACTGGACAGAATTTCACAGAGCTAAGTACACGTCACCACTGGCTAAGTACACGTCACCACTGTACTGCTGTAAACCACCACTGCTGTAAACCCAAAACCATTAGAGAATTTAGGACCATCAGTGTAAACTGAAACAGCATGAGAATAAGACTGGAAGACGTGTCTTGTGTGCTCTCTGTGTATCTCAACTGTTGATTGAACCAGGATGCCCTCCATTGAGCAACTTTACCAGCAGCTTAAGGAGGAATTGAGGGTAGCGAAGTTAGAGATACGGCGATTGACTAAGGAAAACAAGAGGATTTGTAGTAGTTCTCCTGTTGCGAATCCTCAGGTCAAGAAGGGAACCTGAACAGTGGCTGGACAGCATGGAATGAAGTTGAAGATCAAGAAGACGAATGGAAAGGTAGAAACTATGAAGAAGAAAGAGACTGCTGTGGAAACTGTTGTGGAAACATCTAATGCATTCTCCGTGCTACCCGACGAATGTGAGTCGACTACTGGGAACGTCACAACGAACGACACCAAGGAAAGTAAAAATATTGTTGTTGCTGGGGATAGCCAGGTTAGGTATATGGATGGCAGCAGACAACGTCAAGGCTAGTCAGAGGGCCAAGAAGCAGCAGTATGACCAAGGGGCTGTTCCTCGCTCCTTCATTGTTGGAGAAGAGTGAGTTCCAGGACATGCCTTGGCTGCACGATTTGATGGGCCCTTCGTCAACACAGGCAGGTCTGGGCCCATTCTATGGCGAGAGTTGCCGCCATTCAAATTGAGTGTGATGATACTGAAAAACTTCCTGTGACAGCAGAGGTAAGGCTCTGCAATTCATCTATCTCACTAAATCCCTTGGCACACATGAAGGGATTCGGTGTATAGGGAGTCAGTGACTTGGTTCAGCTACTCCAAAAATTTCCAGCTTTTTTGAGGATGTACCCAAAGTAAGTAAACTGACCCCCTTTCCCTATGATGTGGATATCGGGAAGCTGTTCCAATGAAGCAAACTCCTTACTGCATGAACCCAACGAAACAACTTCACATAGAGGAAGAAGTGAAATTCCTCATTCAGTACAAGTTTGTAGTGCCTAGTGAGAGTCAGTGGGCATCTACACGCCTGATGGTCCCCAAACCTGATGGATCCATGCATATGTGTGCTATCTCAGAGTAAATGAACTATCGAAGGCTGACCATTACTGATGATGCGATTGATGCTGTGGGAAGGGCAAAGTTTCTGAGCAAACTGGATTTGTCTACAGGTTATTATCAGATACCTCTCACACAGTGGGCAAAGGAAATTTCAGCATTCGTCTCTCCAGACAGGTTATGTCAATGTAATGTACTTCCCTTTGGGTTAAAAAATGATCCTGCCACCTTTCAGTGTTGTGTAAATAAAGGGGTTGGATGGTGTACAGGCCTACTTAGATGATATTGTAGTGTTTTGTAACCAGTGGGATACTCACTCGTAACATTACGTAAGTTGTTTGAACGTCTAGCTCATGCCCACTTAACCACCAATCTGAGGAAAAGCGTGTTTGGCCAATCCAGTGTACAATTCTTAGGATATGTAGTTGGTCAGGGGAAAGTTGCCCCAATGCTACGGTCGAAGTTATTGTAAATTTCCCAAGACCATAAAATTGTAGAGCAGTAATGAGGTTCCTAGGCATGGTGAGTTATTACAGACGCTTCTGCCTCAACCTCTCCCAGGTAACATCACCACTGACAATTCTGACCAGTCCCAAAGTTCATTTCAACTGGGACAGCAAGTGTGACAGGGCTTTTGAAAAATGTGAAATTGTTATCAGGGAACGTTTCTATTTTAAAAAGTCCTGAATGTCCTTTCTCCCTGCAGATGGATGCTAGTGATGTAGGAGTAGGTTGTAGTGTTGCTGAAGGGTGGTGAGAGAAATAACTTCCAACCAGTTTGTCACCACTCAGTCAAATTAAAAAAACCACCAACGTGGTTATGCGACCATGAAGAACGAAGCTTTGGCCCAGGTATTGGCCATACAAAAATTTGCGGTTTATATCAGTGCTTCCCCACATCCTGTAGTGTAGTGGTATAGAGTGAGGACAGTCCTCTGAGGTTTTCGCAGAGAATGAGAAACCACAATCAAAGATTCTAAGATGGGCTTTGTTCCTACAGCCCTTTAATTTGGAAGTCAAATATATAAAAGGCTCAGAGAATGTAGTTGCTGATGGTCTCTCTAGAAGTTTTATGTAGATGCATGGTGCATGCTTTGCACATTGTATTTTTCTTGTGCTGATCTTGTTGGTTTCGCAGTGGTTAACTCTCGGCTACTCTGAATGCTCCCTACGACCCATCCGACTGTGAATGAGATGAGTCGGAGCCATGAGCGTGAGGAGAGTCAGAGTATACGTATTTGTGAGTTGAGGCAGAGGTTGACAACCTTCGATGACATGGGAGGTTCAGGAAGGTATGTGGTATATTTGAGTCTTTGTGTGCTCTGTGTACGAAACGCCCCAACGCCTTTGTGGTCCCTTGAACTCTGTTCTGTGTCAGCTCCTCTCCCCTTCATCTGTGTGGAGTGGGACCTCGGAAGATGGGCTTAAGTGCTTGACCATGTTGAGGATCATGAGTGTTGACTGATAAGTGTCACTGGTACGGCCACCATGTGAGTGACGCCTTAGCAGATTGTGTGGAATTTCCTGCCTTGTGTATACCTGACTACCTAGGGTTTGGCTCTGATCTCTTCTCCTGATCAAGAAGTTGCCATCCTGGAGTACCAGCTGGTTGCTGGATCACTGCAGTGGAGACAAGACTGTCGGTGCTGGCTAACAAATTGGGCATTGTTTACCTGGAGTTTACCTGGAGAGAGTTCCGGGGGTCAACGCCCCCGCGGCCCGGTCTGTGACCAGGCCTCCTGGTGGATTAGAGCCTGATCAACCAGGCTGTTGCTGCTGGCTGCACGCAAACCAACGTACGAGCCACAGCCCGGCTGGTCAGGAACCGACTTTAGGTGCTTGTCCAGTGCCAGCTTGAAGACTGCCAGGGGTCTGTTGGTAATCCCACTTATGTATGCTGGGAGGCAGTTGAACAGTCTCGGGCCCCTGACACTTATTGTATGGTCTCTTAACGTGCTAGTGACACCCCTGCTTTTCATTGGGGGGATGTTGCATCGTCTGCCAAGTCTTTTGCTTTCGTAGTGAGTGATTTTCGTGTGCAAGTTCGGTACTAGTCCCTCTAGGATTTTCCAGGTGTATATAATCATGTATCTCTCCCGCCTGCATTCCAGGGAATACAGGTTCAGGAACTTCAAGCGCTCCCAGTAATTGAGGTGTTTTATCTCCGTTATGCGCGCCGTGAAGGTTCTCTGTACATTTTCTAGGTCAGCAATTTCACCTGCCTTGAAAGGTGCTGTTAGTGTGCAGCAATATTCCAGCCTATATAGAACAAGTGACCTAAAGAGTGTCATCATGGGCTTGGCCTCCCTAGTTTTGAAGGTTCTCATTATCCATCCTGTCATTTTTCTAGCAGATGCGATTGATACAATGTTATGGTCCTTGAAGGTGAGATCCTCCGACATGATCACTCCCAGGTCTTTGATTTTGGTGTTTCGCTCTATTTTGTGGCCAGAATTTGTTTTGTACTCTGATGAAGATTTAATTTCCTCGTGTTTACCATATCTGAATAATTGAAATTTCTCATCGTTGAACTTCATATTGTTTTCTGCAGCCCACTGAAAGATTCGGTTGATGTCCGCCTGGAGCCTTGCAGTGTCTGCAATGGATGCATTGGAAAATGTGTTATATATAGAAACCCACTAAAATTGTTAATAATTACACTTTTGAGAATAAGTATGTGGGTTTGGCTGAAATGTTTTTAAAAAATTCTGCAAATCTGTTCCAGTATTATAACTTTCAGGGTTCTTATATAGTATGGGAAGGAATTGCATGTATAGTCTGGGAAGGTTCAGTACAGCCACGCATATTTGTAGATTGCAATGTAGTATTTATGGTGCTAGGTAATATGTTAAAACTTCTATTAGTCTTGCTAACCACCTTCAGGCTAAATCAATATTATTTTCGACTAGCTTTATCCTGAGGGACACAGCTAAACTTAGTGAGACTTCGTCTGGAGGTGGGGCTGTTATGGGGCTACAGGACCCAACATGTATTTATATAACTAAGTAGCAGTTACTCACTTTGGAATACTTAATTATATTAAACTGCTTGGGTCACACCTGCCTTACTTCTCTCATGAGAACGGTACACTCTCGTGTAAGAGAGGTTAGTTAAGTCAAGCTTGTATTTCAACACAAATAGGTTCTACTAACACACACAATTAAATAAGTAGATTATAAAGTTTGTATTTCTTTTTTTTTAAAGTAAAATAATGTATAATAATGGGAAAAGCAAAATTATTGTAGTAGTTAAAGAATTGGGCTTGCCGATGTTCTTTTGGTTGTTGTTGTTTAGGTAGGGAAGAGGTTGGGGGGGGGGGTTGTGGCGCCAACATGGCATGACCTCCTCTCCCACTATCACTTCTGGGCAAGATTTAAGTGCCCAGGAGGTAAGATTTGAACTTAGTTTCTTTTGAGGTTGGGAATTATGCCCAGAGTAGCTACAGTGCGTCAAAATACTGGGTAAGGCCACTAGGAAGAAAGAAGTATTTGTCTCAGATGGGACCGTGTGATTGTACTGGCTGACCTCAGCTTAGGGTGTGTGCATCCTTTCCTGTGAGTAGAAAAATTCTTAACTTGTATACTTTGTACTTACCCATTTAGAATATATTCCTATTTTTGTAATAGTAGTTTAACTATAATCTGCTGAGAGAGTTGGTGAAAATATTTCAGAGACACTGAGGATGACTAACCTTGAATGTAAGTATCTCCTAGACTTTATAAGTATCCCACACTAAAGTATGTACCATCGTACCATTGAAATAAGAAGGGAAAACAACATTAAGATTGACAAAGATATTAAGGCTTGATGTCAATAAGTAACAATACTGTTTGTTGCAGAATAAATGAGATGAGTAAAAATGTTGAAGCACAGGTTATTAAAAAGTTAATATCAAGAAAATTGGCAATACTTATGGAGGAATGCACTGTAAGAGATATCAAGGTCTTATGGTCGGCATATGTGAAATATATTTTCAAATGGGTGGCGAGTTATCAGCAATATTTAGTTAAATAAAAACAATACTGTACTATAACGTCTGATGACTAACAAATATAACAAAAATGGTAACAAACACTATCGTAACCGATTATAAACAGGAAAAATATGAAAAGAAATAGTAGCACAAAATTTAACCCTAATAAATAATATGAATGAATTGAAGCCGAGAGCAAAATATATATGTATCATCTCTTGGAAAATAATTTATGATATGTGCTTAAAATGACTAGTCTCTTATTTTCGTCCATAAGATGATTTGACTTATCTCTATGTCCCTCATAAAGTGGATACTCAATTATTATTATTATTATTATTATAATCAAGGGGAAGCTCTAAACCCGGAGGATACTCAAGAGCCGCATAAGGCTGACCACATACCATTGTTTACATTTGGTTTGATCGTAGACTGTATATATGTCAAACTGCAAGAAGTGTTTATAATAATACCTAAGTTTTGTTGCTATAATATACAGCACTTTTCTACATGTTGGTTCGTAAATGTACTTTTATATGTTCTTGTAATCATAGTGAGTTATTGATATTCTTAGGCTTCTAACTGTATTCTTTTGAAATTCATATTCGTTATTTCTCTCCTAATAAAATTTCTAATGTTTGACGTAACCAGTCGAAGGAGATATTCAAGTTTTTCTGTCATGGAGCTTTCTTTGAAAAAAAATGAAAGGACTGGAAGTTTAAAATGTAAATTGGAAACTGTTATACATTGTAATAGTGCTGCATCAGGTTAGACATTTTGGATCACTATGAAACACAAGAGATGTTCTTCCACCATAGTTCCTAAGAGAGGGTTAAGGGTAATACCATTATGTATTGTACAGGTGCTTAATTATATGTATGTTTTGCCGCCGAAGTGGCTAGTTTATTGTGCACCTGAGATACATCCCGTGGAAGGAAGCGCGAGAGCTTCCTTCCTCACACACACACACACACACACACACATACACACACACACACACACACACACACACACACACACACACATACACACACACACACACACACACACACACACACACACACATACACACACACACACACACACACACACACACACACACACACACACACACACACACACACACACACACACACACACACACACACACACACACACACACACACACACACACACACACACACACACACACACACACACACACACACACACACACACACACACACACACACACACACACACACACACACATACACACACACACACACACACACACACATACACACACACACACACACACACACACACACACACACACACACACACACATACACACACACACACACACACACACACATACACACACACACACACACACACACACACACACACACACACACACACACACACACACACACACACACACACACACACACACACACACACACACACACACACACATACACACACACAAACACACACACACACACACACACACACACACACACACACACACACACACACACACACACACACACACACACACACACACACACACACACACACACGCACATACACACACACACACACACACACACACACACACACCCACACACACACACACACACACACACACACACACACACACACACACACATACACACACACACACACACATACACACACACACACACACACACACACACACACACTCACACACACACACACACACACACTCACACACACACACACACACACACACACACACACACACACACATACACACACACACACACACATACACACACACTGCAAACCTCACTAAAGGAAAAAGATCTGGGGGTGAGTATAACACCGAGCATATCTCCTGAGGCGCACATCAATCAGATAACTGCTGCAGCATACGGGCGCCTGGCAAACCTACGGATAGCGTTCCGATACCTCAGTAAGGATTCGTTTAAGACTCTGTACACCATCTACGTCAGGCCCATACTGGAGTATGCAGCACCAGTTTGGAATCCACACCTAGTCAAGCACGTCAAGAAATTAGAGAAAGTGCAAAGGTTTGCAACAAGACTAGTCCCAGAGCTACGGGGATTGTCCTATGAAGAAAGGTTGAGGGAAATCGGCCTGACGACACTGGAGGCCAGGAGGGTCAGGGGAGACATGATAACGACATATAAAATACTGCGCGGAATAGACGAGGTGGACAAAGACGGGATGTTCCAGAGATGGGACACAGACACAAGAGGTCACAATTGGAAGTTGAAGACTCAGATGAATCAAAGGGATGTTAGGAAGTATTTCTTCAGTCATAGAGTAGTCAGGCCATGGAATAGCCTAGAAAGTGATGTGGTGGAGGCAGGAACCATACATAGTTTCAAGGCGAGGTATGATAGAGCTCATGGGGCAGGGAGAGAGAGGACCTAGTAGCAATCAGCGAAGAGGCGGGGCCAGGAGCTGTGACTCGACCCCTGCAACCACAAATAGGTGAGTACAAATAGGTGAGTACACACACACACACACACACACACACACACACACACACACACATTTTTAAAAAAGGAGACAGAAAAGAGGCACTAAACTATAGACCTGTGTCATTGACGTGTATAGTATGCAAAATTATGGAGAAGATTATCAGGAGGAGAGTGGTGGAGCACCTGGAAGTGAACAAGTGTATAAATGCCAACCAGCACGGATTCACGGAAGGCAAATCCTGTGTCACAAACCTTCTGGAGTTTTATGATAAAATAACAGAAGTAAGACACGAGAGAGAGGGGTGGGTTGATTGCATCTTCTTGGACTGCAAGAAGGCCTTTGACACAGTTCCTCACAAGAGATTAGTGCAGAAGCTAGAGCATCAGGCGCATATAACAGGAAGGGCACTGCAATGGATCAGAGAATACCTGACAGGGAGGAAACAACGAGTCATGGTACGTAATGATGTATCAC